>NC_136720.1:17006063-17278563 GCF_936440315.1 Barbus barbus | reverse complement strand
GGGTGAACTATGCCTTTAATTGATGAATTGAAGTTGGATTATTTGTGGATTATTGTGATGTTTTTATCAGCTGTTTGGACTCTCATTCTGGTGGCACCCATTCACTGCAGATGAACCATTGGTGAACAAGTGATGTAATGCAAAACTTCTCCAAATCTGTTCTGATAAACAAACAAATCTTCACTTCTACATCTCGGAAAGCCTGAGCGTTGGTAATATTGAAATTTTTGGGTGAACTATTCCTTTAAATTATGTATGTATATTTGTATGCCTAAAAAATGATTTAATACCAAATGTAAAAAAAAAAAAAGTCTATATTAGGCATATTCTCCTAAAACAAATGATTCAAAGAGCTGTCTGAGTAATTAAAGTTGTTTGAAATTGTTTTTTTTTAGCTGCAATTAAACCCAGGATATTTGAACCCAGAATTTTTGACAGTAAGTCTTTAACTTTTACCTACAAGTAAATATGTAAAATGAAGTATCGATGTTTTTCACCTCAGTATGTTTTACCACAATCGAAGAGTTGGGTTGTTTTTTTGTATATTGAATATAATGCTGGCTCATGTCATGTCCATCAGAGGAGGCCACAGGCTTTGGGCCCATATTTGAGGAGGAGCCCTTGGACACAGTGTATGCAGAGGATTCACCAGAGAACAAAATCTCCATGAACTGCAGAGCGCGGGCCAATCCTCCAGCCATTATCAAGTACATTTTTCACTTCTGATCCTGGACTTTGTTTGTCATTACCTTTGTCATACCTCTGAGAATTGCAGGGAGGTGTTTACTAGATTGTTCGCACTTGCAAGAAGAATCTTTGAGAAGATCAATCAGAAGGTCATTAATACATGCTATATTTCACAGATGGTGGTTAAACAACTGGGAAATTAAACTGATGGAACAGCCTGATGAGCACTTCAGCCTGGTGGGAGGAAACCTGGTCATCACCAACCCAGACAAGGGCAAGCATGCTGGGAAATATGTGTGTGTGGCTAAGAACGTGTATGGCACTGTCATCAGCAAAGAGGCCTCAGTCAAATTTGGATGTATGTGACAGATACAGTAGGATTTCTTATGTTTGTAAAGATTATAAACTGTTTCCAGATGTCTGTTTTGTCACAATCTCTCCTCAGTTTTTTCTTTTCTTTTCTTTTTCTGGCTGTAGACCTCAACCAGTTCCCTACAGATGAGAGAGAGCCAGTGAATGTTAAGGAAGGACAGGGAGCGGTACTGCTGTGTTCTCCTCCCTCTCGCTATCCAAGTAAGACGTGATCGCTTCTGTTTTAAAATCTTTGATTAGCAGTGCCATAGTATACATACGCAACCTTTTTGTGCCACCATGATAAAAAGCAGAGAGAGAGAGAGAAACTTTTGTCTCAACACTGAAAAGATTTACTTACGATTAAGATTTTGGGGACAATTATACATTAAATAAAAAAGTAAAATGTACATTATGAATGAATGAATGATGCATTTACATAGCGCTTTATTGTGTATTGCTGTACACCCAAAGCGCTTTACAATCATGTGGGGGGGTCTCTCCTCTACCACCACTAGTGTGCAGCATCCATTTGGATTAAAATGTAATAAGTAATAATATAAATACATGTAAATAATTTCAAATAATATAACTTTGTGACATCATATTCAATAAAGTGAGTAAATCTAAATTAAAAATGTTCAGTTTCTAGAGTAACTCTTAAAAATCTGATTCAGTGCCACTTCAAATAACCTAGTAAGATTTAATAATAATAATACCAAACTTTTTAATAAAGAATATTTGAGATATAATTAGTGCTAACACTATAAAATAAGGTTCCATTTGTTAACGTATCTACATTAGTTAACATAAACTAACAAGCAAAAATTAACAAACACATTTATTAATCTTCATGTTAATTTTAGTATTTACTAATACATTTAATATTATTAATACGTTAATACTATTTAATGAACCTGATCTAACATGAACTAACAATGAACAGTTGTATTTTTATTAATTAATGTTAATAAAGATTAATTAATAATAATAAATACACTGTTTTTTCCCATTGTTATATAATGTTAGTCAATGCATTAACCAATGTTAATTAAACAAAACTTATTGTAAAGTGTTATCAAATTACTTTAACGATATATACAAATACCATGCTCTCAGGAAAAAAGGTACAAAGCATGTCATTGGGGTGGTATCTTTTCAAAAGGTACAAATATGTTCCTTTAAGTTACTAAAAGGTATCGTGACAGCTTTTGTACCTTTTTTTCTGTGAGGGCATTATACCTAACAATCATAGAGGTGGTTTATGCTCACATCCACTTTCCTTCCAGCAACCGAAATCTAATTTCTGTCAGTTGTTTTGTTTGTCTCTCAGGTGAGGTGTTGTTCCGCTGGATCTACAACGACTTCCCCAACTTCATCATCCCAGACCAGAGGCGTTTCGTGTCTCAGACCACTGGGAATATGTACATTGCTAAAGTCGAGGCATCTGATGTTGGGAATTATTCTTGCTTTGTGTCAAGTCCCACCATCGGCAAGAGTGTTTTCAGCATGCCGATTCCTCTGATTCCACAAATAGAGAGTGAGTGCTGTCACATTATTGCCTTACTGAGACTGCTGTTGTTTTAAAAGGTTAATTAATGATCTCTGCCCTTCTCACAGAGGAGGTGAAGCGGTATCCTGCTGATATCCGTGTGAAATTCCCCAAGACTTATGCTTTGGTGCATCAGAACATCACTCTGGAGTGCTTTGCCCTTGGAAAGTGAGTTGACAAATGCAGATACTGCCTACATAGTACTGATATCATGATGATTTAATGGTAATTTCATATATGCAATACAATGGTACTGAATGAATACACTATTCATTTACCACGGTCTTAACAGGCTACCCTGAAGTATTTCAAAGGATTTGAGGGTATTATCATGGTACATGTCCAATAAACAAATTTGTACTACAAAATTGTAATACAACTTTTTTGTTAGTGAATCATAGTCATTCACACAATAGTATTAGATTTGTTCTTCACTCGTTTTTGGTCATTTCTAACCATATAAACTCAGTGTTTACCTTTCAGTCCGCTCCCACACATCCGCTGGAGGAAGTTAGACGCTGATCTCCCGCCCAACTATGAGGTCAGCATGAATGGAGCTTTACTACACCTGCTTAACGTTCAGTATGAGGATGAAGGGAGCTACGAGTGTGAGACACTCAACGTTAAAGGGATGGACTGGTATCGACAGTGGCTCTATGTGGAAGGTAAAACAAACTCAAAGTTTAAAAGACAGACACTGGTTTAGTTATGTTTATATACGGCTTGTAATAACCAATTATAAAAAGTATATTATATTATCAGGGATTCACATACGCTTTTCAGCTTGGTTCTTATAAGAACAAATGGAGATTTGGTTTGGTCCTCACAGTGCACATACAGTAAGGCAAGGCAAGTTTATTTATATAGCACATTTCATACACCGTGGTAATTCAAAGTGCTTTACATAAAAGGAAGTAAAAAAGTCATACATTTATCACAACAATAAAAACAAGGAATTTAAAAACCAATATTCTCAAGCTTTGTTCAAAATCTTCCGTATTAAGTGAAAAAACCTTCCAAAACAGCTAACTATTCCACTACTTCACCCCCTACTTTGACCATCATATTTGACCTAAAATTTGCTAAAACTCTGGGCACACCCCTGTCTGTAATGGTAGGAGTTTACAGTTGGTAGAGCGTTTTTATGACCAGAACCCCCCTTCTAGAATCTCGCATTCTCTCTGTATTTCCTATACCTTCAAATGCACTTTTGCACTTTTCCACTTTTTCTTGTACAAAGTAAGTTACTTACTAGACAGTATTGGATTTCAAATGCACCGATTGCATCTGTCTAATTGTGTCCTCAGGTGCTCCGGAGTGGGCAGAGCACATCAATGACACGGAGAAAGATGTTGGAAGTGAACTAACGCTCAGATGTGTTGCTGTGGGGAAGCCTTTACCATGGATACGCTGGCTGAAGGATGGCTATTCGGTGAATACTGATTTATTTGTTGAGGAAAACCCATATGAGAACCTCAGATTGTTTTATATCAAGTAATCATGTGTGTTCTGCTACTTTTTTTTTTCTTTTTTTTTAGTATGGCAAAGGGGAGCTGAAGTTCTCCAGTCTCACGTTTGAGGATTCGGGGATGTATCAGTGTATTGCTGAGAATGAATGGGGGAGCATCTATGCCAGCGCCGAGCTTCGTGTCGTCTGTAAACTTTTAACTGCATCTTTACGCTTTCAAGTAGAGCTTACATAGAAAAAAAGAACTGGAAGGGTCTTAAAAAGGGACATAATTATTGATGTCTCCAATGGTCTCTTCACAGCCTGTGCGCCAACGTTCATTTATAATCCAGTTAAGAAGGTTCTGCTCGGGGCTGAAAATGGACGTGTGGTTATAGAGTGCCAACCACGTGCTGCTCCTAAACCCAAGTTTATCTGGAAACGAGGCTCAGAGCTGCTGACCAACTCTTCAAGGTTAGTCAGTCGATCTTAAATGCTTGCATTTACTTACAGGTGAATCATAATGTTGTGGCAGAGACAGAAGCTTGGCTACAGCTATCTTTATCCTCTTCTCTCTTCGTCCATATTTTTCAGGATGTTAATTTGGGATGATGGAAGTCTGGAGATTCTAAACGTGTCAAAAAGTGATGAGGGCTCGTACACATGCTATGCTGAGAATGACCGCGGCAAATCCAACAGCACAGGGACCCTCACTATCACCGGTCAGACAAAATTAAAATTTCCTCACCTATAATGATTGTCAGTTTAGACGATAGCAACTAATTATTTATTTTATTTTATTTTATTTTATTTTATTTTATTTTATTTTATTCCAACTTATTTTATTTTATTCCAATTGATTAATAGTAATAATATTAATAAGGTTATTAATGTTAGCCTAATAATTTTTATCAGGATTTATTTTCATGAAATTTAGTCCTCCAATGCCACTGTTTTGAAACACTAAGCCACATTAAGCGTTTTAGAATGTCCCAAAACCGTGCCTTGATCTAAGCACTGACTGTATTACTTTATTGAGTTCAAGTTCAAAATAAAACTCTATGAACCACACCATTGTGAACATACGAGCTGTAACCACTGCGAGCTGTAAAGTAAGCAGGAAGAGTTTGTCCGAACTCAACTGGTTTTGCGAGGGAACGGAAATATCTTTGTGAGAGAACGCAAAAGTTTTGCGAGGGAAGGCAAAGTTTCTCAAGGGAATGCAAAAGTTTTGCGAGAGAACGCAAAACATTTGAAAAATATTTTTTCCTCCCACCCTGAATTTTTTCCACTCAGCCCAAATTTTTCCCACCACCATGTCCCATAAAGGGCTCCGTAGTAGACGGCCATTATCCAGCGCCATTACATGATACAATCTGAGGTAGAATATCAAGGTAGAATACTCAACACAGTGTGTTCTCGTCTACATTTTAAAACAATTCAAACAAAACACGTTTTTTGCCATAAAACGTTCTAAATTGTTAATGATCTATTGAAGTTTTTGAGGCTGAATATCTGTCTAATACCTAACATTTGGTAGCGGCATTCGGCATCTGTCTGTGGTGCACAGGACACACACTCATGTGGCGCCATGGAACTCCTCGTCCGGCAATATGACAGTGACAGTGCCTGTCATTAACAGCACTGATTTCAGAAGTGAAGTGACATTCAGCCAAGTATGGTGACCCATACTCGGAATTCGTGCTCTGCATTTAACCCATCCAACGTGCACACACACAGCAGTGAACACACACACACCGTGAACATACACCCGGAGCAGTGGGCAGCCATTTTATGCTGCAGCGCCCGGGGAGCAGTTGGGGGTTCGGTGCCTTGCTCAAGGGCACCTCAGTCGTGGTATTGAGGGTGGAGAGAGCGCTGGACATTCACTCCCCCCACCTACAATCCCTGCCGGCCCGAGACTCGAACCCGCAACCTTTGGATTACAAGTCCAGCTCTCTAACCATTAGGCCACGACTTCAGCCAACATCTCCCACATAATTTCTACTTGTATTAAAATTATGTCATTGTTAACGTTTTTGATGGACAACTTCATCTGCAAGAGTCAACAACCGATCTTGTACCATGCTCAGCCACAGCTTGTGATGTGAAAAACAAGAAAAAGGCGCTTAAACTAGAAAGACTAAAGAAATCGAGTTTGACAGGTGACACCACCCACTATTGTTGAGTGACATGCCGACAACCGTAACCCTGAAAATGAAATTTGGAGGGAGGGAGGCAATAAATAAATAAATGATTGAATGAATAAATACATGAATAAATAAATTAAATCAATAATTAAATAAATATTTATAGATTTATTTTTGCATTTCTGCATTTATTTATGTATTTAATTATTTCACTATGTATTTAACAATTTATTTATATATTTCAACATTTATTTGATTATTTAATTTTGAGTAATTTGGCCCTCCATACTTGCAACTTCTCAGTTAAAATGAGGTAATATGAGGTGTATGCATTTGTGTCTGTTTCATTTTCTCAGAGGCAACCAAAATCACCGTGGCTCCATCAGACACTGAGGCGGTTGTAGGTGACACTACGATTCTCCAGTGCTCTGCATCATTTGACCCCAGCCTGGACATCACCTTCATCTGGACTGTTGACTCCTACGTCATCAACTTCTACGCAGACTTCGAACACTATGAGCTGCTCATGGTGAGTAGAGACAGGAATCTCAGGCGTGCTGTTCTCAGGAAGACAAGTCATTTCTGTGTGTGTTTTGTAGGGTCACGAGAACAGTGGAGACCTGCTGATCAAGAACATTCAGGTGAGGCACGCAGGACGCTATTCCTGCACAGCTCAGACTATAGTGGACAACGCCACCGCAGAAGCTGATGTTTCTGTCAAAGGTTAGTGATTTGAACTCTGTGTGACCTAGCTTATTAAAATAATACCTCTGTTATGTGCATATAATCAAAAACCTGAACAAAACTGAATGAAAAACAATGCAATGATGTTTAGTTTGTTTGTATTGTTTTCGCTTCAGGTTTGCCTGGTCCTCCAGGTGGCGTCCGTGTGGAAGAGATCGGAGACACATCAGTAAAACTACGATGGAGTCTGGGATCAGACCATGGTAGTTCTCTTATTCAACATGTTGTACAAACAAGAGACTTTTATGCCCTGGATCCTGAGGACTGGAAAACCGCATCCACCTGTGAGTCCACTAGAGGGAGACAAACACATATTTTAAGCATTTCCAACTAAAATTTTCTTAGAAAACTGGTTTGAAAAATAATACTGAATGAATATTTTTTTGTATGAATTTTATGTTGTATTTTAGAATATAATTAATTTTATTATATTTGACTTTTTCTGTCACATTTAGGAATAAAATATTGTGAAGGACTTGTTCTGCAAACTTAAAGTGATAGTCCACCCAAAACAACTGATGACAATTTTGCCATCATATATTCACCCTTAGGTTGTACCAACACTATATAAGTTTCTTTCTCCTGCTGAACACAAAATAAGATATTTTGAAGAATGTTGGTAACCAAACAGTTGCTGGTAGCCATTGACTTCCATAGTATGGGAAAAAATAATATGGAGGTCAACGGCTACCGGCAAATATTCGGTTAGCCAGAATTTTCATTTTTGGGGGAACTATCCCTTTAAATCTGATATTATTTCCCCAGCTCCTGTGTTTTTGGATGGATCTATGGAGTCGGCCACCGTAGTTGACCTTTACCCCTGGATGCAATATGAATTCCGTGTCCATGCCATCAATGAATTTGGAGCTGGGGAAAACAGCCGTCCATCCATCAAAATCAAGACATGGGATGCCAGTGAGTTTATTTAGAAAAAGCACAACTTTCAGTCTTTAATTAATATTTATATTTAATTAATGTAATTGTAAAAAATCAAATAATATCACGATGGTTTAAAAAAAACATTTTGTATATAATTAATGTATATGTATCAGCCTAAAACTGTGACGTCCTATGAAGCACATATACATTCTCATCCAGTGTTTCTCTTGTCTCAGGGCCTACAGTAGCTCCTTTTGAAGTGATTGGGCAAGTGGGAATAAGCGGAGAGCTCATCGTGACCTGGACTGTACATGTTCATATGCTACTGTATTTATGCTATGTTTGTCGATCATTGGTCAGTAGCAAATTTCTGATGTCTCATGTTCTTAATTTCATTGCAGCCTGTAAAGCCTCAGTTCTTCTTTGGTAAAAAATTTGGCTACGTCGTGGCTTTTAAGCAGCATGAGGATTATGAATGGAAATGGTCAACTGTGGAGGATCCTGAGACTAGACGCTATGTCTACAAAGAGAGCATGACCCCAGACACTGAGATACAGGTCAAAGTGAGCACCTACAATAACAAAGGAGAAGGACCCTCAAGTCTTATATCGGCGGTCTACTCACCAAGGCTAGGTGAGATACTAGAACATTATTTTACTCTTATTTTAATTTATAATTATTTTATTTTATTAATGTGTGTTTATTTTATTTTATTTTATTCCTGGAACCTTATATTACTACCCCTATTTTCATTTATAGTTTATAATTAAATTTTATCTTATTACTGCCACTGTTTTAATTCATCCTTTATTTTATTAATGTGTTTATTTATATTTTAATTTATTTATTTTATTACTGGAACCTTAGTGTAATACTCTTATTCAATTAATAATTTATAACTTTATTTCACTTTATTATTGGAACCTTTTATTTTAGTTTAATTTTATTTAATGCACGTAATATCCCTCTCAGCGCCTACTGAAGCTCCATTAGACGTCTACGCCCGCCAGGTCACCTCTACAGAAGCTTTGGTCTGGTGGTTACCGGTCTACCAGGCGCCGCCAAACTGGGTCGACGGATACCAGGTGAGACCTAAGTGGAATAGTAGGGAATAATAATGAATTTTAATCCTCATGTCTCTTCATTTGGTATCCAGATTCGTTACTGGAGGAAGTACGATGATAATGAGGCTGCTGCCTCTCGAGTTATTGTGCACAGAACAATTAACCAAACACGCCTGGAGAACATGCGGCCAGACTCCCACTACCTCATAGAGGTACGAGCGTTCAACGGAGCTGGGCTCGGGCCACCCAGCGAGCATTGTGAAATGTTCACCAGGAGACCACGTAAGAGATTTGACCTTCTCTACATTTGAAAAAAGAGGCTCGAGGAGCTTAAATGTACTAATAATACATATGTATTATCTTTCCAGCCCCAAGTCGCCTATTGAGAGTCTACAAATATGTCAGCTTCAGTCGCAAATGGCTCTATCTGTATTGGGATCACATCTATAACTACTGGAATGAGTCCTATGTTGAGGGATACAAGGTGAGTCGGTTATATTTTACTTAGTATTCTGTTGACTAAAGACTTGAGAGGCACATTCATTAATGTCTTGTTAATCTTAATCTTAAAATTGATTTATGTGTTTTAATATCCTTATTTTATTTTATTATTGGAACCTTTTTAACACCTTTATTTTAATTAATATTTATACTATATTTTATTTTATTATTTATTCTATTTATTAATATTATTTTAATTACTATTTTAATATCCTTATTTTTATTGATCATACATTTATGTATGTATGTATTTATTTATTTATTTTATTTTATTATTTTGTGTGTGTATTGATGCTTTGGAAATATGTATTACCATTTGGATTTTTCTCCTCTCAGATTTTGTTCCGGAAGGAAGGAGAGCGTTATGGGAAGCTTTACACCACAGGCAGTCACTACATTGACTTTCCCATGCCGGAGACAGGCGATTACATCATAGAGGTCCGAGCCCGCTGCGAGGGAGGTGATGGACCCATATCACAGATCAGAGTGCAAGGTGAATACTGTCTTTTATTAATCATTTATCATTTTCCTACCCTAATCATGTTGATGATTATGACAAAATGCTATCTGAAGTTCTGCATAATTTAAAGAATATATTCACTATATACCTTTCACATAGTCATAGATGCATATATGTAACTGTTATTCCTGCTGATCTTTCATACTATTGTTTTGTATTATGTTTAGGTAAAGCTTCTCTGGGCCCGGAGTCTCTCAGCGTCGCCGCTGTCTTGCTGCTGGCACTGGGCTGGATGAATTTAGGCCTGTAGGCAAAAACACTTTGGCAAAATCCACTTTTAAGAAACAATCTTAACATAGTTTGAGTGCATTTCCTTAAAGGGGTGGTTTTCATGGTGCACATGCAGTTTGTTTGGGAGTGTAGAATATAAAAAAATATTTGTTTGTATTTACCCAAAATACCCACAATCAAATACTGAAATTGTATTGTAAAATAAATATATAGCAGCAGGATATGGTGAATTTTTTTTGATGACTTTCCAGTCAGTTATTCAGAAATAAGACATTTATTTATTTATTAAAGAACATGTTTTGCTAGTAATTTTTTCCCCTTGTCAACAGCTGCACTACATTATCGCTTATAGACATGTTTGAACGTTTATTTATACACTTGGTTGTCCACACATATTTAATTTCCATTTGACAATGTTTACAAATCTATTTTTGTGACTGTTTGACTTTAGAAATTTCTTCTTATTATCTTATTATTCTTAGTATTTTGCTACAAGTTTACATTGCTATTTTCATTTGTATATCAGTAAACATTGAAAACATCACCAAACAAAGTGCTTCTCAGTTCGTCTTCCTATACCAAGTTGTACATGTCAGAAAGATTGAAACTACCAGTTACAGTAGCTAAACCCAGCTATTAAAAGTTTTTATCTAAAATCAACAAATGCTTGAATCATGTTGATATAGAACTAGTAAGAATTTAAAAGAATCCAGCATCAAATGTTACTTATTCAAGTTTTACAAGTCAAGTTTATTTAAAAAACGCAAACCAATTTCATTTTAGGTTAAATTTGTAAGTTGCTATATATGGACTACAACCGATGTGACATGCGTTAAGCAAATAAACGCATGTCCTTGTGGTAGTTGTAGTTCGATTTTAGCAACTTGTTAGCAAGGTCGGTTCTAAGAATTCACGTTTGGGCAATGAGTGTGTGTAATTTATTTTGTACAAAAACATCTCTTAAAGTTAACAGGCTTCGATTTAGTTATACATATTCACATTTATCCAGTAGATGTCAGCATAACGTCAACAGAAGAACAATGAATCCTATCTACTGTAGGCATTTTATTCATAGTATGCAATTACATTAATAACTTTTAAGGTACTATCATATTTGTGATATAATATGCTTAGATATACATAGAATATACAGTACACAGTAGGCCCTATATATAAATAATTGTGCAGAATGTACTTAAAAGTAGGACATATTTTGCTTATTTGTGGAGATGATTCAAATATAGTATATACAGTAAATGTATTATAAAATAGTGTCCATCTGTAAAGATTCATTAATGGGTGCATACAATGTGCACTTTAAATGCATGGTATGCATCTTCCTCGTTTCTCATTGGCTGATGCATATATTTGACTTCTCATTGGTTGTGGATGAGAAACCACTAATTAACATTATCATTAGGGCTCTTAATGAAGCAGCACTGGCAGTGACATACAGACCACAGATTTACACATCTCCTGTAAAACATGATGGAGACTGTGTTTAATCCTTTCCTCTCATTCAGAGGTTTTGTCCTTGCACGTTTTTGTGTTTGTGGAGGCATGTTTTGAATATAATGACTATGTGTTCATGCAATATCAGATAGTTGGTGTTGAGTTCAAACAGCTGATAAAAGCATCACAATAACCTTGTAAAGATAAAAGCTGTGTTTGCAATCAACAAATTCATCATTAAGACAGTTAAACCATTGCTTCTGGCAAAAATATGAGTCCTCTATTTAAAATATTGCTCGCTCCAGTGATAAAGTCACCTTTTTTTGAATCAGGAAAGAAATATGCACAGATTTTGATGTGAGAGGACAACAGTAGGTGGAAGTTTTCACTGGAGGAAGTGTTAGGCTTTTATAGATTATAGACTTTTCATTTCGGGGTGAACTATTCCTTTAAAATGGAGAAAAGCAAGCAATTTGTAATAGTAACAATATTCATTAAGTACAGTTTTACAGCAATAATAGACAAAATAATACACATTTCTTTCTATCTTCCATTCTTGGATTCTGAAGAATTGCTTCTAAGAATCCCAGCGCTGCAATTGACCATTATAGAGAAACACCTCATTTGCATTTTTTTAACGACACTTCAGATGCATGAGCAATAATGAGTAGTTATAGAGAGTAAGACTGTAGAATTGCAACATAAAGCATGCAATATGTCTGCCGTTTCTCTTCTAGACAGCTGTATCCGCCTACAAATGCATTTTATGCAGATCAGTCATACAGCTGTGCTCCATATATTCAATGTTTCAGAGGCAAATGCATTGGCTGTTATTTAGGGGCTCCACTGTGGCAGAAAGAGAGAATGGGAACACTGGCGGACAAGTCTGGTTCTGCTTTTGCTTGGTAGGGAGCATGTAAAACAGGCCGTATTAGCTCTGACAGACGCTCATAAATCACTGTACGTGTGTGGCAGGGCCTGCGGTGCAGCGGCAAGCATTTTTTGAGAAGTGGGCCGCTGAATCTTAGGGTTCAGCGGGGTCTCGGCGAGGACATATACAACCCTCCTGGGCCGGTTTGATGCGGATTGTCATTCAAAATACACACCAAAGCGTTACAGTGCTTGTCAAACTCCCTGTAGTTTTATTGGTTTGGAAGGGGGTGTCATATATGTGCGTAATTGCTGGTCGTATGGACGTTTTTATTGAATTGTTTGCTCCTCTGTGCCTCGATTTCAACATATCCCATGTTGCTTTGTTTGTTCGTGACATCTTATTTAGGATTGTCTAACAGCATTTCTCACCCCTAATGCAACAAACCGGCAGATCTGAAAATGAAGCCTTCGGAGAACCAAATGTGTTGTGTAAATTCATTTAACTCGTGACTCTAAGCTCTGTAGAGGTGATTGATTGCGTTTTATGTCCCACAATAGAAGTGAACCTCCTTTAGAGTTGATATTGAGGTTTTTAGTGAGCTCGGTCTGCAATTGCTCTTCAAATCTTTCCTCTGGCTTGTCAGCACTTTGCCAGCGTTCGCCAGCCCCACCCGCCTGCTGCGAGACCCTTTACCTCCACTGGCTCTTCCCACTAAATCACAATTTTTCACCCCTGCAAGAAGCTTGGCAAGACTGATGGCAATCAACCCCATCATCTCCCATCTTAATTAAGGATTACCCAGAATTCGGAAATGAGTTCTGAACCACCGATAATATCCACCCCAAAGTATCAACAGCCAAGAACAGATAACCGGTTGTCGTTGTGATTTAGTTAATATTCTGTTAAGGCACATAAGAGTGGCATTTTATGACTCGCTTGGTCTCAGATAGCATGAATGCATGTTGCTGTTTGTACCTTTTTCCACAAACACAACGCTGTGGAAACCCATTTTGGCCCAGTCCCATTTCCATAAAGAAAGGTGGTTGTGAGCCAGGAAAAATGGTTCTGCATCAGTCTCTTAAATCTTCTCGGCTCAAAAAAGGAAACCAATGTCTAAGGCAGTTGGTGTTTGGCAAATGTTTTATACATTTTTATTATATTTTATATTTTATTTATATATTATATATATTTATATATTAACAGATATATATGAATCATGTTCCTTTAATATTTATTAACAAATAATATTATAATTAATACATATTAAATAAATCAGTAAAAATTTAATACATCCTAAATAATAACAATAATAATAATATTTTTTCTAATAATAATTCTATATATATATATATATATATTGGAATTTTTTTTGGAAAATTAAAGAACGATTTATCAAACTTTGATAATTGACCTAATCTTTTAAACAACTGAGAAGATTGAGCTTCATTTTCTAAAAATCACCTGGCAATTTCAGTGAGTGAGGGACAAATGACAGACAGCATGTTGAACCCACTCATACCGCCATTTCCTCTCATTTTCTTCTCGGAAAGCAATGATGTAGTCAAAACATCCGGTAGTGTGGGTCTTCCAGGTATTGCGTGTATTCCCTGAACCTCTGTAGGCTTCTCGTAAATACTGCCATGTATTGTGCACATATTCTTTGACAGACCAAATATTACATTCAGCTGACACAAAGTCGTTGACTTTTTAAAATACTTTTTGGTGCACAAAGTTGCTTTTATTTTCTCTTAACAAAAATATTTTACTTAAACCCCCCAAAAATGCTGATCCTTTTGTAAATAATAGAGAAAACTGCTGTTCCATTATTACCTCTTAGTAGATTTGGACTCTAATTGGGCTAAATCTGTTTCATCGTACTGGTCCTATAATGAGGCTCAACACCATTGCAGTAGGGTGAGTGACAGAGAGAGACAATGAAAGAGTGCAGTATGTCATTGTTGAGACAGTCACTGTCCTCTTATCTAGTAACCTTTCACCAACACTCTGGGTTTTCACACTCTCACCTCTCAATCTCTCTGATGCCCTGTGTGTGTGTGTGTTCAGATCTCTCTGAGGCTGGTCTAGCACAGTGCAGGCCTGCTCATGTCATGCTGGGAATAGAATGATGTTCTCAAAACCCAACCCTTGAATTCACTTTGAGGGGATACAGACTTGGAAGACAGGGAATAGACTAGAAACATTAAAGTAAAGGTGACTGTTTCATATTCTGTGGTCAGATTTTGATTCCAGCAGGCTTGGATATGTGTTGTATGAGCAGTGTGGCTTTGCCTTACATAAAAATTGCCTTTATTCTTTTCTTCTCTTTTTTTTAATTGAGGCTAAGTAAAAGTTATTTTAGTCATTTATTTATATATTTTAGTCAAATATTCCCTTCATTTATGCTTGCATGAAGACAAAAAAACCTTTTGGGTGAACTATTCCTTGGAGAGGTTTGGATGTAATTACAGTGGGGAAATTTCATCCCCTGCTGATTTTGTACGCTTGCCCACTGCACTGACAAAGAAATGATCAGTCTATAATTTTAATGGTAGGTTTATTTGAACAGTGAGAGACAGAATAACAACAAAAACATCCAGAAAAACGCATTTAAAAAAAGTTATAAATTGATTTGCACTTTAATGAGTCGAATAAGTATTTGATCCCCTTTCAATCAGCAAGATTTCTGGCTCTCAGGTGTCTTTTATACAGTTAAGGAGCTGAGATTAGGAGCACTCTCTTAAAGGGAGTGCTCCTAATCTCAGTTTGTTACCTGTATAAAAGACAACCTTTCCACAGAAGCAATCAATCAATCAGATTCCAAACTCTCCACCATGGCCAAAACCAAAGAGCTGTCCAAGGATGTCAGGGACAAGATTGTAGACCTACATAAGGCTGGAATGGGCTACAAGACCATCGCCAAGCAGCTTGGTGAGAAGGTGACAACAATTGGTGTGATTATTCGCAAATGGAAGAAACACAAAATAACTGTCAATCTCCCTCGGATTGGGGCTCCATGCAAGATCTCACCTCGTGGAGTTTCAATAATCATGAGAACGGTGAGGAATCAGCCCAGAACTACAGGGGAGTATCTTGTCAATGATCTCAAGGCAGCTGGGACCATAGTCACCAAGAAAACAATAGGTAACACACTACGCTGTGAAGACCAAAATCGAGCTCTTTGGCATCAACTCAACTCGCCGTGTTTGGAGGAGGAATAATGCTGCCTATGACCCTAAGAACACCATCCCCACCGTCAAACATGGAGGTAGAACCATTATGCTTTGGGGGTGTTTTTCTGCTAAGGGAACAGGACAACTGCACCGCATCAAAGGGACGATGGACGGGGCCATGAACCGTCAGGGCCAGGGCATTGAAAATGGGTCGTGGATGGATATTCCAGCATGACAATGACCCAAAAACACACGGGCAAGGCAACAAAGGAGTAGCTCAACACTGTAAAAAAAAAAAGAAAGTTGAGCCAACTTAAAATTTTAAGGCAACCAGCTTCAGCTGATTTTTGAGTTTTCTCAATTTGTTGTTTTAAGTTTATACAACAAAAAGTTGAGAATCTCCTACGAAAATAAGTTGAGAGAACTCAAAAATCTGCTGAAGCTGGTTGCCTTAAAATTTTAAGTTGGCTCAACGTTTTTCTTTTTTTTTTACAGTGAAGAAGCACATAAGGTCCTGGAGTGGCCTAGCCAGTCTCCAGATCTTAATCCCATAGAAAATCTGTGGAGGGAGCTGAAGGTTCCAGTTGCCAAACATCAGCCTCGAAACCTTAATGACTTGGAGAAGATCTGCAAAGAGGAGTGGGACAAAATCCTTCCTGAGACATGTGCAAACCTGGTGGCCAACTACAAGAAACGTCTGACCTCTGTGATTGCCAACAAGGGTTTTGCCACCAAGTACTAATGTTTTGCGAAGAGGTCAAGTACTTACTTCACTCATTAAAATGCAAATCAATTTATAACTTTTTTTAAATGAGTTTTTCTGGATGTTTTTGTTGTTATTCTGTCTCTCACTGTTCAAATAAACCTACCATTAAAATTATAGACCGATCATTTCTTTGTCAGTGGGCAAACGTACAAAATCAGCAGGGGATCAAATCATTTTTTTTCCCACTGCAAATTGTAAAACTTTCTCAAACCCTGTTGGAATTGCTGAGCTTGATTTTTTTTTGTCAAAAATATCAAACCTGTGAACATTTACTGTCAACTAATTTCTGCTGTCTTCTCTACAGCAGTATTTTACCTTATTAAGAGCCCCTCTGACATGGAGACAGAGTGGCGAGAGGGGGGGTGTGTTGTAAACTCAAGGCACAGGAAGTGTTATCACTCGTCTACAGTGACAGGAAGATAGATGACAGGACTGACAATCTGAGAGCAGCTTGTGAGGGAGACAGATCGACAGCGGAGATGTCACGAGTCCAGGCTGAGGTGTGTGTTACAGTCATGCCTGACACCCCCTGTGTCATAGTTTGGGGTCTGGGATGTTCTGGATTTATAACAAGTTAAGTTCTGTCAGTTACACACTCTTCCCTCTGATAATCAGACAAAAAGCGTTCTGGATGATTTTAAAGTATTTACAAAGTATTTCTATTTACCCTTTTTAAACTTTCACCCACACAATTACAGACAAGGGTAGAAGGTAATTTTATAACACTAGTTTCATGTTGACATTTATAATTTTGAAGAGTGTACACATCTTCATCATTATTTTGAAAATAAATAAATATTTTAAGCTATTTTTTATAAATATCACAAAATACTAATTATACAGTATAATTGTAAATATAATTATATTTTTTATTTTAATTGCTTTATTTTATTTTAATTATTATTATTAATTTTTATTATTACTTTTTATTTTTTGAGCTGCTGAGTTGTAGTATGTGACATTGTATAACCTGAACTAACCTTCCCATATCAGGTCAAATTATCTGATATTTTAAAAGACCTTGACACATGGTCATGAGGGTCTTCTCGTGATATTTTAAAAAATTTTCCTGCATGTTTTTTCTGCATTACTATATAATGACACTTGTATCACTCTAACATTTTTGACTTTATGCCCCTCAAAAATATCAAAATAAACTTGAATTCAGAAGTGAAAAACATGCGTATTAGGAAAACGATGGATAGAACAGAACCAAGTCCTCGTCCATGTTTATTTTATTTTTTTTCAGATTATCCGTTTCATTCTGATGTACGTTACAATTCAGAAGAAAAGATCTGTCGCTACTTTATTCCATTGCAACGTTAACCTTCATTGTAATTATTCAGTCTTTCTTTAGCTCAGAATTGCTTTTCACACGTGTATCATCAGTTAATGTGGGAAGACCTTGTCTCACCAAAACACACATGCAGAACACCTGTGAGGTGTATGTGAGTATCTATGGTCTTGAATAGAGTGGATGTAATGGATATTGTGTGGGAAATCACCAAACTCATCACTTAATTGAGATGGATGCATTTTTAATGACCAAGCAGCCTTTATTGAACCTCATCTGCTGCAGAAGACATTAAAATATGCCCACATAGTGGACTGCACTAATAAACTGCACTGTGGTGAGATCCTGCAATCCCAGCAGTCCCGTCTAACGATGCTGGGTGTGTCGTGTCTGTGGTGCTCTTTTTTGAAGACAAGACACCTAAAGGCAGTATATATATGAGCATATCTGCCTTTACTATCAGTGAGATCCAGACTTTGATTTGAATCTTATCAGTTTCCAATTCATCCACAAACACGCACACATACTGGTGCCTAATTAATCATCTGGGAAGACGTTCCCCCTCCGAATAAACTGATTCTGCAGGAATTCCTCACACAAGGATGCATAATTAGCTCTAGTCTTGACTTTGCTGTCTGTCTCTTAAAAGCAGACAGTGCGCTCTGAAGACGTAGACTGGCTGGGGTTCGATTAGGAGAATGTGATGTGACTCTGAAGCGCATAAATTCAATTAAAACAAAATTGTTTGTCCATTTTGTTACTAATGGTTTAGAGCTTTTACGCCAGTTGCTTGTTCTGTCTGGAGTCACTTAAATTAGGTTATGTGGTAGATTAGATGATTAGAGCCTTACGATTAGCAGTTTTTGCAATTAGGACTTTGTTCCTTATCAACCATATTTTTCAGATCGAAGGTAAATTAAGTAAATGTCACAGATGTTGTTCCAAAAGGAAGGAATAGACTGTAATTACACTGCCTTGTAAATTTTGGTATGTATTTCCTTTGCAAATTAGGTGATCCCAGAATGCATTGCAACTGAGAATATTTATCCATGATGGAGGATGAAAGAGAAAATGTCTATTCCATTGAATTTTTAATTGAAATGGAGTATTTCACCTAATATGGATTCTTTTCAAATAAAAATTACTGAATTAACTGAAAAAGCAAAGTGTGCAATGTTGCACACTTCATGCTCTCAACTGTCACAGCCTTCTTTTGCTATCAGACTCTGAAGCTGGATGATAAAATAACCATTTATACACTAGTTGGTAGAGTACATAGTGTATAGTATTAGTGCATAGTGTATTGTGCATCATTAAGGACACAACACACTCGTTGGGTGAAATAAATAATAAAATGATAAGCAGTGACAGTGTATTTATATTTTGTCGATGCTCTAGCTGATAATGATCCTAACAAAAGTACTTGAGTCTAAGGTTGCTATGGTTACCTCGAGCCTATATGTCTATTTACCACCAGATGAGTCCTCACTAACTTTTGTGGTTACTAAAACCCAGCTGAAACACGAATAGATGCTTCTACTCGTACTTTAAAGATCCAGCCTTTTGTTTTGACTTTCCCTGAGGGTTTCAAGCCTTGTAGGGGATTGAACCCCTGATACTTTGTAATATCAGCAGCACCGAGCTAGTGTTTCACATTCAGGGGGTATATTGTGCCCCCGGAAATCTCATTCTCTCACGCGCTTCCCTTCTCTTTCCCTCTCTTACTTTTTAGTGAGCATGACTGCGCTGGAGGTAACAATTTCCTCACTATTCTGCCGTCTCTCCCCAGCAGAGAGAGAAATGCTCCCTGAAACATTCTCTCATCTGCTCTTTTGTCTGGCAACAAAGTGTGTATTTTTCACTGACAGCTCCAGAGGAGTCTCCAGAGATAATGTGAGGCTTTATGAAGGATATCTTCGGTTAAAACTGAACGCAAAAATAGCAGGAAATCGACCCCTGTGGAAAGACTGATGGGACCATGGGGACAAGAGGGGGTGAATGTTCTTCAGGATTAGCTAATAAAACGCTGTGAGCTTTTTCAGGCTCATATCTGTCATTACAGATGTTCCTCACTATATGTGCGTTATACACAAACCCACAGGTTAGCACATAGTAAGGACTCGCCCTTTACACCATTATGCCCTGTTAATGAGCATTAAAATTTCACTTTCCCAGTAGACCTGCCTGTAATTAATCAGATATTCTCACCCATTTCACAACAAAGAAGAAGAAAACTCCTAAATCTCCCTAGATCTGAGGCAGGATGCATTTTAGGAGCACCTGCTCTGCTTGCGGGAAGAATAACGATGTTCTTGAAAGCAGAGTAATGTAATCGGCTCCTCAATAACGCATGTTTTTGCAATCTGTAACATTTATTTTTAGCCACGGGCTGCAGAAAGCATTAGATATTCATCTTAAGTATTCATGGTTGCATAGGTGATTTTTCCGGGCCTGAGATCGTCAGTGGAATAGAAATGAATGCATAAGTTCATGCTGGGATAGGTGAATTTAGCTAAGGGCAGTCCTATGTTTGGAAAGGAATACTAGCTTACTGCATTTCTACTATTATAAAATATTATTATTATTGTTACTACTAAATAGAATATAAATAAAAGCCTTAGTAAAATCAACCTTAGTATATTTTAAGAAACCGTATGCAAAATGGGATACATTAAACACTAATACATTTTTTAACATTTAACATTTTTGCAGCATGTCTTGTCGCTTTACACACAATATAGGCCAGTTGTGTATAAAAATGTCTTAATATTTCTTATTCTAATTAAATAGTGTGTCAAACAGATGTAATAATCGTTTCGGGTTCATTCCTTACACAATGGAAGATCAAGTCAAGCGCATTGCGTTGTGGCATGCACTATTGTAATTCTGTAGTATTAGTGCACTTTATGGCAATTGTTGTAGCTCATCCTTCATTCTGTGCATACTGAAAATTTGCATACTGTGCCCTGGATACATAGCCTATAAACCTGCAATGACTGAAATGGCTCATTTCACAGCTACAACTGAAGAAAACACAATATCCACCAATGTTTCTTCAATAACAGAGCAATGGAGACAACCAAATCAAGTAATTAAAGCACATTCTATAATTTAAGATAAACAATACACAAGTAATTGGAGAGAAAATGATGTGTTCCCTCTTTGGTAGAAGATAATGTACGTCATCTTCATTCTGTGCTGCTCCTTCATCCAAGAACTTGAAGTGGAAAATGGTGGAGTAGATCATTAACCTTAATGAGATGAGCTAATTGAGCTTAATCACTCAGAGAAAATGAGAGCGAGAGACTCTGCGCATGAATGTGAGTCGAGCACTTTCCATTAACGCAGGCCTTGTCTCTATAAAGTGCAAATGCTACACCATATAGATGTCCAGGTTTATTTGATATATAAATCAGGATAAAACATATCTTGTTGCATCAGCTGATCAATTATCACCACTCTAAACTTCAAAAATAATATTTGTTATATCTCTGCCATAATTGTTTTTGACAATATAAAGCTTGCAGTATTATTTCAGACAGTGGAAGGCACATATGTTTTATAATCTCATATAAACACACTCATGAGATTATAACATGTTAGTTATTTTTATTTTAAGCCATTCAGTCCAGTGTTGTTATTGGTAAACTATTAAAAACGAATACAAATATATATAAAATAAAACTAAATACATTTTAAAAAGCTATAGAAATATGACAGACTTTATTTTAATTAAATTTTTATTTTAGACTAATAAAAATGACAAAGGCACTAAAGATTTCAATCAAAATGAAAGCTGAAAATATCTTTAAATAAAAGCTCATTCAAAATATTAATAAATGCTATAATAGTACATAAATAATGCTAAAAACACAGATTCAGTCAGAGTATAGATGTCTGAAATGCCTGCATGTGTCAGATTCCCCAAAGTATTTAGGATTTGATGGATTATGCTGTTCATCTGTGTGAACTTTGTCCCTTTTATGTCCGAGCCATGCTCAAATTAGCTCTAAACACATTCTCCCGTGTTTTTGTCCGTGCTTTAGCATATTGGCTCATTTTGCTAGCTATGCTAATGATATTTGCTGATATGACTTTGTCAGGGAGGGGTGAGAATGACCCCTAGTTGGCTTTTACACAACCCTTAAAGACACACATTAAAGTATCGAAGCATTATTTATTTCTATTCGATGTAAATAGTGCAGCTGTACCTTGGCATAACACTACTTTTGCTTATTAGCACACTTCTATAGGACATACCAGATGCTGGTGACCTCATGGTATTTGGGAATGTTGTGTGGAGGTCACAAGGTCCATGTCAGGCTAATTATGTCAGACAATGATGCATTACGGTGCTCGCACTTCAATATAATGCCTATCTGTGAGTCGTTGGAGATATTTGGGAATGCTCGTATAGAGTGTGTATATAATGTAATTGATTTTATTCATAAGGTTGAGCTTTAGACGTGGTGGAAGCCTGTTAATAAAAGCCTTATTGCATGTAAATACATGTTTTATAGCATGTTCTAGGCTTGTTTTAAAACATGTATAGCAGGTAACAGATGCTCACGTCCCATTCCATCTATCCCAATCACAAACCCTTGAATATATACAGATTTTGTGTGTGGATTATCCAATGACTTTTGACCCAGAAGTGACCCAGGAACACCCTGTTGGGATTTATGGGTGAAGTTGGATCTGACGAACAACATCTGGTCCATCCCACCCTTGGTATCCCGAACCCCCCGACCATGACAAGGTCAAAATACTCTTTTTGCTGACTCATGGGTTTTTCCTCAGTAACTCAGTCTCAGTAGAATTGCTCACATTTATCAGACTTTAATCAGCGTAAACACTTCACTTTCTTAGCGAAATTGTGTTTGCTTTGTGTGAAAATTATATTGCTCAGTGCCTCAGTATGTTTAATGAAACCAGACGTCTCTGGCTTAGGCAACATAACACTCCATTAGAGTAAATATCTCTAGAGGAACGAAAAGGTCAGATTACCTTCCATAGTTTCAGCACATTTTGTTTTATTTTATGACTGTTTAAACCAGTTCCAGCTAATCTTAGTAAATTTGTCTACAACTCACAAATTGCTGAAAAGTTCAAGTCAGCAAATAAAGCATTATCTAATTAAATATGCACTCATTTAAATAGATTTCCACTTATATCTTGTTGACATATTAGAATTAAAATACTGATTTACGTTTCACCATGTTTTAGGAATAAAGTGTTATATAAATGAGGTAAATGGTATATTCGAAAGCCGTTCTGTAAAAATATAGATGGACGGACGGACGGACGGACGGACAGATAGATAGATAGATAGATAGATAGATAGATAGATAGATAGATAGATAGATAGATAGATAGATAGATAGATACAAACAGTATGTGATATCAAAACAAACTTGTATGACACTGAAGAATGTCCCAATAAAAACTACTTTTACTGCTTAACAGAAATATATGAATTGGTATTTAACCTTAGTTATTGTTATTAATGCTAACTATGCTAATTATCTGATAACATTTATAGCACTTTCCTAGTTTCCTTCCCATTTTATGTTACTGTAGGACTTGGTTCAGTCTCTATGTTGTCTCAAGCATGTGAATGATAGTTAGTGTGTGTGTGGTTAAAGCTGTACCATTTCATTTAGGTGATGTGGTGGTGACGTTTCTTGTTTGTTCTCAGGAGGCAATCCAGACAGCTTTTTAGGGAATACTAGCAGTCAGGCTAACCATCTTGGAGGTGTTGTATTGAAAAGCGATGGCTTTCAGTCCAAGATCAATTGTTGCTCTTTCACCTTGTGCACATCTACCTTATTTATATATTGTGAGTTTATTGTTCCCTTATCAGTTAAAGACAAAATAATTACAGTGAAAGAGAAAAGCATCTGTGTTTGGTCTAAATCACTGTCTTTTCCATTCATCCTGAAAAATAAGACACCAGATCCATTTTGAGGCAGGGAAGAGATGGTCTTTTGGTTCCCAGGACAATTACGCCTGCTGAGTCTTCCTGTGTAAATATGAGCATACACCTGCAATTACCACCAGAGCAAAAATACTCAAGAGCCATTAGTGTAGCTGAAATCATGGTTGTCCACCTTTGAGAATCCACAACAAGATATTTTTTCTCTGAAAAGAAGGATTCTGCACTCTTTGTTCAGATTTACTTTCCTCTTTTTTCTTTTTTTTTGTAATTTTACATCTGTCTATCTATCTATCTATCTATCTATCTATCTATCTATCTATCTATCTATCTATCTATCTATCTATCTATCTATCTATCTATCTGTCTATCTGTCTATCTGTCTATCTATCTATCTATCTATCTATCTATCTATCTATCTATCTATCTATAGCGTGTCCATCCATTGTGTATCCATCATCCATCCATCCATCCATCCATTCATATATACATTCAAATTGTGTCTCTATCATCCATCCATCCATTAATTCATTCATGTAGAGTATCTATCTATCCTCTATGTATTCATCCATCCATCCATCCATATTGTATCCATCCATCCATTCATCCATAGTGTATCTATCCATCCATCCATCTGTTCATCCATCCATAGTATATCTATTTATCTATCCATCCATTCATCCATCCATCCATCCATCCAGTGTATCTTTCTATTAATTGGTCCATCCATCCATAGTGTGTCTATCTATCTATCCATCCATCCATCCAGTGTATCTATCTATTCATTGATCCATCCATTCATCCATCTGTAGTTTATCTATCTATCCATCCATCCATTTATCCATCCATCCATATAGTGTATATATCTATCATCTATCCATCCATAGTGTGTCTGTCTATCCATCCATCTATATAGTGTATCTATCTATCCCTGCATGCATCCATCATCCATCATCCATGGATGTGTATCTTTCTATTCACTGATCCATCCATCCATCCATAGTGTGTCTATCTATCCATCCATCCATCCATCCATCTGTAGTTTATCTGTTTTTCTATCCATCCATCCACAGTGTATCGATGATCCATCCATCCATTCATATATCCATTTAGAGTATCTATCTGTCTGTCTGTCCATCCGTCCATCTGTCCATCTATTTGAACTGTCAGATCAAAATATGTTTTTTCCCCTTATGAAATAACATCTTTTTCCACTGCTATGTACTTTTGCAATTTTGGAGCTAGTTTGTTTTTTTCTGAATTGATTTATTCAAGATCCAGTCATTTTCCAGCAGATAATCAGTGGACAAAGCTGGTTGGGAAACAACCCTAAATTGCAAAGAAACCAGCATTCTTCTTAATCAAACACAACACAGGCTGTGGTCCAAGGACTCTTGCTGATCTTCAAATAATTGCAAGATGCTAATGCTTTATGCAAATCATTTGATTTCGACCAACTTTGTTGACCACATCAAAGTCATAATTCAGAGCTTTTGGGTGACCTTTCAGTCTTTTTTTTTTTTTTTTTTAAGTTCATCTGTGGTTTTTATGTGCACTTGGGTGGGTGGATACATGTGTCCGTGTGTGTTTGCGGGTTTCAGAGAAATCCAATTTTAGATAATGGAGACAGTAATTGAAATTTATTTTGCCACTGCAATTCGGACCTCCGTAATTTACCCAGCCTTCCGTAATGGATTCTGCTATGTTGTTAACAAATGTGTCCATTTAAAATTACACCAGAAAAGTAACAATATCAAACATGCTTACACCCTGATACTGCCCTGTCTGTTTTTATTCGATGTGAGGGGCAATTATCATTTTTAATGAGAGAAAGAATAAAGCAGGGCTCTGTCGTCTGCTTTAATCACCATTTTACATGTTAAAGCAGCTATATATCTGTTTGGCATCACTGGAGACCCTAATTCCTCAGAGTCTAATATTTTAATTAGGGGACTCTTTGAAATGGTATTTTTCCTCCATCTCCTAGTAATTAAGTATTGGAAGTCGGTGGGAGTAGTCATAGAATTTTGCCTTTTGATCGTCTGACCAAACAGCAGGACTACAGTGTTAGTGTCATTACACAACAGACATACACTCACACAGAGATACACACAAATGAAGGCATTATCACCAAGGCTGAAAATTTAATTTAAAAGCTTAGTGCCTTTTGGAAATCAAGAATGTTTTATCATGGACAACTGCTTTTGCTGTGTTGAAGCAGTCAGCTGGGACAAACTGCTCAAGCAGACAAAAAGCAAAGGCAAAACCACGCCAGAAATTAAGGGATAGAATTTATTTAAATATATTGTTATATATTTATTGTTTATTTCTTAATTTTTCAAAATTTAAAAAAATTAAATAACGTTGTTGATTAAATTTAAAAAAATTAAAAAATTGATGAAATCAGTCTGAATTATATGAGAGAAAAACAGGGATTTATTTATTTAAAAAATATTAAACTATTAATATAAATTGAATTGAATTATTGACACACACACACACACACACACACACAAACAAACAAACAAATGAATAAATAAATACTAATAATATATTGAATTATTGATCAAATTTTCCCTTTTTTTATTTTTTTATTATTTCTACAGTATATATATATGATCAACAGTAAATATGTGCATTTCTTAGATTTTCATAGGTGATGTTCCAGTTGACAAGAATGCAGACCACAATTATGTCACTCACATGTTGGTGGTGGTAATTGATAAATGAGGGCTGTGTTTGTTACTGACAGCTGGCTTGCTTGGCCTTTCTCCCCTTGCTAGCTCAACCTTCACGGCCCTGAAATAGCCAATTACTGCAGATGCTATTGGACGTAACAGGCCAATGAGCAAATGGCTGTCCTGGGACCAAATTGAGGGGGTGGGCTACAGGCTGCAGGTGCAAAAAACCCCATGTACAGTTCAGGTCGATGCACCTGATCCCACAATTCTTTGTTCTATTTCATGTGTCATTCCCAGATCAGTGAGGTAGTCACTTCCTGGTTGATGGGCGTCTCACTGACCGCCTCTGACCCTGGGACTTATGGTCTGTGAGGTCTCCAGCTCTACTATAAATCAGCTTTTAATTAGACACAAAGAACAGGACGGGTTATAATGCTCTCATAAGGCACTGGACTGGGTAAAATGAACCTTATGGAACTGCATTGGTACTGTCAATTATTATTATCGTTCTGGAAATATGTTGGTGAAAACTAAATTTCAAGCATTTCAAGAAACAAGACACCTGGGCCATTGACATCATTTTTTATTGAACAGTATGTCTATGGTTTACATTTGTTGTATTAATAATAATAAGTTAATAATTGAAATTGTATTATAATTATTTTTTAAATAAACAAATAAAACTGTTAATAAAACTAAGAATAAAAAAACCTATTAGAACAAGAAATATTAATACTGTAAATGTGTTTTTTTATTATTTTGAGAGGACAACCAATGTAACAGAGCCAACGGGACATGAGGCGAGCGGATCCAAGTGCAAGCTTTTATTAGTGAACAGTCAAAACACAAGCAGGGTCAAACAATAGCAAGCGGGTATAGCACAGGCACGACACAAGAGTAATCGTAGGGCAAGCGTGTCTTTGATCGGCGAACAGTATCCAGAGGGCTTGACAAGAGGGGTAGTCCAATAACGTGAGCAAAAATCCAGACGAGGAACAAACAGAGTCTGAGCAGCGAGACAAGGGTTAATCCAAGGGAATCAGGAAACAAGGCGACATAAAAATAACAAGACTAAACTAGAACTGGAATCTAGGCTCAGCCAAGCAGCCATCACTTGGAGAGTGATAAACGCAGAACAATACTAGAGACTAAACAGAACACACACGGAATGGCTTGGTACAGTAGCTAACACTAGGAGAGTGCTAAACGCTAGACAATACTCGGCAACTAGATCAGGATCTGAGTGTGTTTTATGTAGTGTGTGTAATAGCTCTTAGGTGAGCGTGTGATTGGTAACAGCTGTGTGATCAGTGCATTCAGCTGTGTGTGTGTCATCAGTGTAATGGATGATGGGAAATGCAGTCCAGTGTGATGTGTGGTGTGAGAGCCAATATGATGGAGAGGCGACCTCTTGTGGCAGTCGGACAAAAGACCACGAACCAGATTCGTGACAACCAAGAACAAACAGCAACAATAATAATTAAAGTTAATAATTAAAATTGTATTATTATAATATTATTATTATTATTATCAAAAATAATACTAATAATAATTAAAGTCAATGCATAAAATTCTATAAATTAATAAGTTCATAATTAAAACTATTAGAATAAGACATATTACTACTGTAAAATTTGTTTTTATTACCTTGAAAGGACAACCAAAAATATACAACAACAATAATAATAATAAAAGTTAAGAATTACAATTTTATTATTATTATTTTTATTGTTATTGTTATTATTATTAATAATAATAATAATAATTAAATGTAATAAATACAATTCTATAAATTAATAAGTTAATAATGAAATAAAAATATTATAATAAGTAACAACAACAAATAATAATAATAATAATAATAATAATGATAATAATAATAATTGCAGAAATGCTTACAGAGATATTTAAATTTAAGTGGGGTAACTAAACTATATTGATATTCTCTGAAGGTATTTGAAGGTAAAGGATTATGTAAAGTCAAAATACCACACACCCGTCCGCTTCATTTACTCTCTCAGTTGCTGAATGGTTTGCAGTATGCTGTGCATGAGTGAGCCCAGTTCTATAGATCACAAATGTGTTAAAGTATAGCACTGTGATATGTGCCTGCACTGAGCCGTGTGATAACATGAGGCTGATCTGCTTTACAGTGACAGTTTTGTGAGGTTGCATCCCTCATTGTCCACCTGGGTGATTTCTTGCCATCTGTAACTCTTCTGAAGGTCTTTACAGTAAGAGCCTTGAATACAGTGAATGAATAGTTGGTTGTGCATGGTTAAACATGAACTCCATGGGTCGTAAGTAATTCAGAGGCAGCAATAGTAGAAGTAATAAAAGTGTTATTTTAAGCATGCTTTTCTTACACTTTTTATGTGTTATTAAAATCGAGGTCATTGTTAGAGGTCATGTCTGTATGGAAGTGCTACAAAGAGCATCAGAGGCCTCCTTCCTGTCTAATTAGGTAATTCTTTACTGCAAATTGTACTAGACTTCATTCTGATCGTCAGAAGCATAGCTAAGAATAATATGAGCATGAAGAGCCCATCAGACCATATTGGGTCATTTCATAACTAAATGAAATAGATATTGTGATTCTCTGGCTCTGAAGTGATGGTGTTTGTCCATTCAAAGGGATTCAAAAGCACTGCCTATGCAATTACAAAACCCTTACTGATAACTATCCCTGAGGTTTTTAACAGGAGGTTTCGTTTGTTACCAATTATAAGTCTCATTATGATTTTCTCTGGTGCTCTGGTTAGGTTATACAGCAGCGATGTGTCGGCCCAGCCATTGAAGTGAACAGAAAATCTGGGGCACAGTGGACAGATGAAGCAAGAATTACATGCCTCAGCTTGTGGGATTTACTTTAGCCCAGTGGCTTTATATCAGCTGTATCAGCTTTAGTTATGCTTTGAAAAGCTTGCATTCTATTCTATTCTATTCTTTCTATGGTGACATTTGAGAAGTTAACGTTATCACTAAAATTCTGCTAATATATAATAACTATAATTATATAATATAATAATAATTATTATTATTAATAATAATAATCATTTCAAATGCACTTATGTATGTAATATGTAAAATTAGTAATATAATATGGTTAAGAATAATTAATAATAATGAATATATACAATTTATATATATACAGTGCCCTCCACTAATATTGGCACCCTTGATAAATATGAGCAAAGGCGACTAAAAATAAATTTGCATTGTTTATCCTTTTGATCTTTTACTCAAAAATTCTAACTTATCATTGAAGTAGAACAATTGAAAGTGGGGAGAAAATCTCATGATGAAATAAATGTTTTTCTCCAATGAATATTGGCCACAATTATTGGCACCCCTAGAAATTCTTTTGAGTACAATGTCTCTGAAGTATATTCCCATTCATCTTTAAAAAAAATTAGCACACCAGGGTGACTAGGAGCATGAAATTGTCCAGCCATGACTTCCTGTTGCACAGGATTATAAATATGAGGAACACAAAGGCCAAATCCCCTTGATCATCCATCACAAGGAGTAAAACCTAATATAGTTCTGATGTGCAGAACAAGATTGAGCATCACAAAATAGAAAGTGGCTGTAAGAAAAGAGTTAAAGCATTGAAAATCCCCATTTCCACCATCAGGGTAATAATTAAGAGGTTCAAATCAACTAAAGAAGTTACAAATCTGCCTGGAAGAGGACGTGTCTATATCGTCCTAATGCACGGTGAGGAGGAGAGTTGAGTGGCCAAAGACTCTCCAAGGATCACAGCTGGAGATTTGTAGAGATTAGTTGAGTCCCGGGGTCAGAAACCTAATATATATATATATATCTATCTATCAAACATCCCCTACATCACAAATGTTGTTCGGGAGGGTTTCAAGGAAAATTCTCCTAGCTCATCCAAAAACAAACTCCAGCAAATTCAATTTCAGACACGACTGGAACTTCAAATGGCACTGGCTTCTATGGTCAGATGAAACTGAAAAAAGAGCTTTTTGGCAGCAAACACTCAAGATGGGTTTGGTTGAAACAGGGATAAAAAAGTACCCCATGTCCACAGTTAAATATACTGCTGGATCTTTAATGTTGTGGGCCTGTTTTTCTGCCAGACGTCCTTAACATCATGTTCAAATTCATGGCATCATGGCATCTATCAAATACCAACAGATAAAAAATCTAAACCTGTCTGCCTCTGTTAGAAATCTTATAATGGGCCGTGTTTGGATCTTCCAACAGGACAGCAATCCAAAACAAACATCAAAATAAACACAAAAATGGGTCACTAATCACAAAATGAATCTTTTACCATGGCTGTCCCTGTGCTCTGACCTGAACCCTACAGAAAATGAGTGGGGTGAACCGAAGAGAAGAGGTACTAACATGGAGCTGTGAATCTGAAGGACCTGGAGATATTCTGTATGAAGAAAATGGTCTCTGATCAGTTATCAGGTGTTCTCCAAACTCTTCAGGTATTATAGGAGAAAACTCAGAGCTCTTTGCATAAAAGTACGTTGCAACAATTGGGTGCCAATAATTGTGGCCAACATGAACTAGAGACAGCATTTATTTCACTATGAGATTTCCCCCCCACTTTCAATTGTTTTACTTCAATGATAGGTTGGAATTGTGTGATTTTTTTTTTTATGAAAGATAAAAAGGATAAACAATGCAGATTTATTTTCACTTTGCTCATATTTACCAAGGGTGCCAATATTAGTGGAGGGCACTGTATACACACACACACACACAGATACATACATACAGTGTATAATATAAAACAAAATTTATTTATAATAAAGATAAAAATTTATGTACAATAAAATTTCTAAATTTAAGTTTGAGATAAATTTATAATTTTAAACCTTATACATTTATAAATTTAAAGCTTCTCATTCAAAATGTTTAGGCTAATAATATAACAGCTTTTTGATAATATAACATTTAAATTGTGTTTATTTATTAATTAATTGTATTTATGTTATATTATAAACTATTCCATGAGAAAGTAGGGTTCTCATTCAAATTAAGATAATAATGTAATTATAACTGTATAATATACAGTTTATTTATATATTTATTAAATTGTCTTGAGGAAGTATGGTCCACATTTAAAATGTTAGGCTAATGATATAATAAATACAATTTACATGTTATATTATTATATAAACTTATTTATTTAATTAATTAATTTGTTTTAATTTATAAAGTGATGTTCAAAAAAGTAGAGCTCTTAAATTAAGCTAAATACTGTATAGTATAAATGAAATACAGTGGGTTTCAGTTGTTATTGGGTTTCATTAGTCATTAGATCTACATGATACAATCTTTGTTAGTGAACTATTCCTCTGTGTTTGTGATGTATTAGATGCACAATAACAACAAGTGCAGATGCACAGCACACTTCTTATTTAGTGGACTGTTGCTGATGGCACGTGCACAATGAAATCTGTCTCAATGACAATAAAGCGAGGAGCAATCGGCACCTCAGAGATAAAACAACTGTCACTTACAGCCTTTATTCTGCTGTCTCTAGATCAGTCAACCTCTATACGTGCTTTCAGAGGGATAAAAGCTGCTCCGTTCATCAAGCACTCCGTCCATCCATGGCATGTGAAGACGTGGGCATATAGGCATATGTCATCTGTCAGGCTTGTTTTAAATAAACGCATTCATGCTTTGTACAACGAACGCGAGGAGCACCGTTGCAACTCTGCAGCCCATTTCTGAGATAAACCTCACCTCTCCACCTCTCTGTCACCAACTCCGTCATACAGCAGGGTTGCTATGACAACCACAACAAGGATGAGGGAACAATTTTGAAGAGGGAGAGAGAAAGAAAAATCATAACAGCCAGCACTCCATCAAGTGGATTTCCATGCATGAGGCTTTTTCTCGGCCCTATTCGAAAATCGACGTTCAGTCTTGGAGATGGGCCTGCTAGTTAGAGCTTATGGGGTGTTCTTTAAAGATTGCCACTGTTGTTTATTTTACAGGGTTCTTAGCGAAACTTCACATTCGTTTGGGTTGAAGGCTTTCAGACTGGTAATAAAGTTGTTTTGTTTTATGGTGCGTTTGTTGCTTTTCCAATAAAATGATTCGCACTTTACCCAGCGTGGTATCCATGAAACTCTATAAAAGTGCATGATTATTGGAGAAAACTTGGCTGATTCTCCAAATATATTGAGTTGTAATATTTAATATCCGAAGAAGGAGGTTGTAATTTTTAATGTTAAGCGATTCCCGGAAAGCATTAGCATATTTGCATAGTTTTAAAATATTGAGCACTCCTTTTTCGAATCCTGCATTTTGACTATTATTTCGTTGTTTTTTTTTTACTCAGATTTTGAATCTGGTGCTTTTTATCTGTAAATGAGAAATAATTCCCCAGGGCCACATTCGCTTTTGCTGCTCGGCTCTTTCCTTTAGCTGCTATTGTTTGCAGCATGAAAACATTTCAATAGGGTCTTTCTCTGCAGAAGTGTCTGGTTTTATTGAATGATTTTGTGTGCTGTCCCTGAGGTGATGTGTGTGCGTGTGTGTGTGTGTGTGTGCATTCAGCGAGGCTGTGGATGGGCCTGTAAGCTGATAGTGTACCACGCCATACTATTAGCATATTGAAGAGGGCCATGAGCTCAAACGGCTTCCTGACCTCAGGTCAAGCTTCATTCAATGTCACAGTCGTGTGGCCAGTTCTTTATGTGTACAGATATATATTAGAGGTAAAGGGATGAAGTATATATAGAAGTGCACATCCATCGTATAAAGTAATTTGCTATCAAATTCCCAATTTTCTGGTATGTGTATATATATATATATATACTGTATAATTGTATTAAATATATACAATTTTGTGTCTGTCATTAATCACCTTATCTTAATCTTAATCTTAATATCTTAATTTGTGAACAAAGGTTTTATGGGTTTGGAACGACATGAGGGTGAGTAATTAATGACAGAATTTTCAGAACTATCCCTTTAATAGTATGCGATTTTTTATATATATGCATGTAAATAAATAATTCCTATTTTTGTGTTCTTATGGACTATTGTTTTGTGTTCTTATGGACTATGGACTATTGTTGCGCTCCAACAGAGTAAATATCAAATTGCTTCAGGTGCGTAGAGCCAAAAAAGTCAATGCAAACAAAAATGGTTGGCCGCAAACCTAATTAAATCCAAACTGGAGAAAGTCTAGCAATATTATAGTTTATTATATAAATACATAAAAACCTAACATTTCAATTGTTTTGCCCATGCTGGTCTAGTTTTTAATTCATCTGTTTAATTAACTTTTTGTAGATTATTTTATGTTATTCTAATATTTTTCATCATAGAGATTTTTTTCCACAGCAGCTATTTTAATTGTGAATAATCTCTTCAGTAGGAAGCTTTAGTACCAAAGGGATGCACTTCAACATATTTTATTAGATTGATGAGATAAAAAGTGTACAAACAAATGGTTGCATGAAGGCTCAAAACCAGCTTTGCATTGACCATGTTATATGGAGGAGTGCTCACCACAACCGTGTTACACGCTCCTCAACCATTACTGTGGTCCATGATGGCGGTAATATTGGATCACAAATTTGTCAGATAGGTCATTGTATTTTTAGATGCTACATCGCCCTGGGGAACAAGGCTAGTAAAAGTTTTATTGCCCTGTTTACTGCAGAAATGGGCCGCCTGGTAGTATAGAGCTGTGTCTGTGTGTTTGGATTGGTCCTATAGATCTGTTTTAGCCAGATCCACAGGACCCAAAGCCATTGTTCCTATCCCCATCAGGACGTTCATGTAGAGTATTGATTGGACCCCTGCTAGCTGGTCCGTCCCGGAGAGAGAGTTTCAAATGAATTTAGTGAGCACTACAGCTTCTGGACTCTTAAAATCCAGCTTAATGCATCTCCTGCTGTTTTACTTTCTCTCAGGAGAGACGCCACACGCCACTTCAAGCCCCTGCTGACTGTGCATATTGTCACCTTCTGCTTAACTTCAACATAAAGTGCCTCTTTTGTATGTAAATCCTCAATGTGATAAAGTTTAGCTTTTAGTGGAAGCATATGTGTTTGAGCTTATATGGCTGAGTTGTGGAAAAAAGAGTGTCCGGGGAGGAAGGAAGAGACAATGGAAGTGGCGTCTTATCGCAAGAACAGACGTGGAACACCGCCTGGCCACCGAGGAAGAAGAGATCACAACCAGCTGGAAGCACCTAACCAGACGGAAGTACATGTGAATCTCTGAATATCTCCTTTAAACCCAAAGAGGGGCCTGCTGGAGTGTGACAAATCTGACCCCGAGCCCACAGCTCTCTCTGTTGGGTAAGCTTAGATTAGGCTGCTTAAATGCGTGTGTTGGCTTTTAACCACACCTCTGATAGAGATCAGATTCACTGTGCTGAATACACAGGCAACAGAAAAAGAGATAAGAAAATGAGGAAATAGGAGAGAAACACTGTCATGTTTGTTTACTTGAGAGGTATCATGCACAACAGTAATCAACTTAAGCTTTGGCATTATGGAGGAACAGCTGGTGCAGACATGTGTTTGCTATATGAAGATATACCATAGACTAGTGTGATTTTCTATTCAATATAAATTTAAGGTACTTATAATAAAACAACTTAGAATTATAGACAAACCATATCCCTAATACAAATTTTTAATATCAATATGAATAATAATATGAATTTTATATTGATTTATATGTCCAAAAAATGCAAGTACGCACATACAAATACAAAAGTGATTATTAAGAAACCTGCCCCAGTTGTATTTCATTCCAAAATATAAAGGAATGTGAATAGCAAACAAATGTACAAAAATAGACATAATAATGATATTATTATTATAAAACAGTATTATAAATCATATACTAATAATAATAATTTAATATTAAAAATAATAATTTAATATTAAAAGTTAAATAATACACGTTCTATTGTAAATAATACTAATACTAATATAAAATAATAATATAATATACTATACTATAACATAAACGGATTGTAATAATAAAATTGTTGTTGTTACATTTAGATTTTTAGATTTTTTTATATGTTTTATATTATGTTATATTATATGTTTTTTATTTTAGGGTGAAATATAAATATATTAGAATAATAATTTTATAGTTTAATATTTAATATTAAACATTAAATAAATATTTAAGGATAAAATATTATAATATTAAATAATAAATACATAGTATTGTTTTGTTGTAAATTATACTAGTAATACATCATATAATATAATAAAATATATAATAAAAAACTAATTGTAATAATACATTTTTTTGTTACATTTTGTTTTATATTATATTATTTTTTCTTTTAGGGTGAAATATTAAAAATATAAGAACAATAATAATTTTATAATTTAATATTTTAATATTTAATATTAAATAGTAAATACATTCTTAAGTATTAAATGATGTACTATTACATAATCAATACGTAATATTGTTGTATTGTAAATAATAATATAATATAATATAATACATGTTGTTTTAGGGTGAAATATTACTTGAACGTGTTTTTCGAGAGATTCACTCGAGTCACAGAGTCACTCTAAGGAAGTGTGAAGTGGCTGATTTAAGACAGTAAATGTTGGGCAAACGTGAAGCAACAGCAGACAGCTGGCCACGAGCAACCTGACACCAAACGGATGATCAGCTAATCGGGAGAGGGAGAAAGAGATGAGTTTAAAGAGGTGGCTAGAGAGAAAAAGATGAAGGCAGACACAGAAGGGCATTAGTTTACCGTAGCCCTGCTGTTGAAATGAAACCATAGCTATCTCGGCCATGGCACGCAGTTTATTTCAGTTCTTAATGGAAGGCATCTCACGTTTGGCGCAGATGCTGTTTGGCTGTAAAGGGGCCCTCCAGTGCTGTTTCCAATTCGACCACCTGAGAGTGGAAGCCGGAGGGGGCACCAGGGAAGCCCCATAATGCGTTTTATGAGAAGTGGTCTATTGAGTTAAAACATCAGAGATGGAATAGGGCTCCAGCAGTGTGTGTGTGTTTGTGTTGGTGGTTATCGTGCCCTAGGGCCACTACTAGGGCGGTTTGTAAGAGTAGGTTATGTCTGAATGTGTGTGTGGGTGGGACGGTTTGTGGAGATTCTAGCCACAGCGTAAAGTAAGACTCGGCTGTGTGATGCAGATGAGTTTCATTCGGTCTGTCCGACTTGTATCTTGACATATAACAGGGCCCGTGGTCCATTCGCACCTATGGGGGGACCATAGGAAACATCTGAAGTCAGGGTTGGCTATCTTGATATTTCCGTGTACGTCAGTTGGTCCAAGTGTTGCCCTTGCAATATAAAATGATCAAACCTCTGTCCAATAGCCCAATGCACCACAAGTATTTATCTATACCTTTTTGTATAAACTGAATTAATGACAGTTTTTAGAGCATTGACCCTCTATTCATAGTCTAATTTTTTTATATTGTGAGGTAGAAAATGGACTTGACCTCAGAGTTCACAATAGCAATGGAGAAACCAAACATATGCATGATTGTTGGGCTCTGTGTCCATCAGTAAGTGCAAGCGAACCCACTGAATTTAAATCAGACACCAACAAAATAGTGTAAACAATTAAAAAAAATTAAATAACACCTTTTTAATATAATTATATATTTATTTTAAATATATCAAATATCATATATAATATATATATATATATATACACTGAAAAAAATGATACAAATTTTTTTAAGGTACTTACCTAAAAAATACTTAAATTTATATATATATTTATATTTATATATAAATAATTTTTTTCAGTGCAGTGTATATATATATATATATATATATATATATATATATATATATATGAAGAGTTTATTTGCAAAAACAGATAACTCCGTTTTTACAAATGTTCAAAAATCGTGTTTTTTATGTTATCGTGTTTTTATTGTGTTTTATTGTCTTAGTTAGCTGTTTTTTAAAGTTATTTTTTAGCCTAGTCAAAATAACCAAACTGCAGTTTAATTGAGATTAATTGGAAATCACAATGAAAAAACATGATTTCAGAATCAGAATCAGAATGAGCTTTATTGGCCAAGTATGTTTACACATACAAGGTATTTGTTGTAGTTCAGGTCAAGTATGTGCAAATTAGAAATGAGAAAATAAAAATAAAATAAGTGAGTGTGGTGAATGGATAATGTATTATAGTTGTGTGTTCCACATTTATTGTTGAGTGTTCATGAGATGGATTGCCTGAGGGAAGAAACTGTTCCTGTGTCTGGTCGTTCTGGTGCTCAGAGCTCTGTAGCGCCGACCAGACGGTAACAGTTCAAAGAGGTTGTGTGCTGGATGTGAAGGGTCCAGAGTGATTTTACCAGCCCTTTTGCTCACTCTGGATAAGTACAGTTCTTGGAGAGTGGGGAGGGTTGTACCAATGATTCGCTCAGCAGTCCGGACTACTCTCCGTAGTCTTCTGAGGTCAGATTTGGTAGCTGAGCTGAACCAGACAGTTATTGAAGTGTAGAGGATGGATTCAATGATGGCTTCCTCAGCTGGTGAAGAAAGTACAACCTCTGCTGGGCCTTTCTGACAATGGAGTCTATGTGAATATCCCACTTCAGGTCCTGAGAGATGGTGCTGCCCAGGAATCTGAATGACTCCACTGCAGTCACAGTGCTGTTCATGATGGTGAGTGGGGGGAGAGCAGGGGGATTTCTCCTGAAGTCCACAATCATCCCCGCAGTTTTGAGCATGTTAAGCTCCAGGTTGTTAAGACTGCACCAGACAGCCAGCTCCTTAACCTCCTGTCTGTAAGCAGACTCGTCACCGTCCTGGATGAGGCCGATCAGTGTAGTGTCGTCTGCAAACTTCAGGAGCTTGACAGAGGGGTCTTTAGAAGTTCAGTCGTTGGTGTAGAGGGAGAAGAGCAGTGGGGAGAGTATACAGCCCTGAGGAGCTCCAATGCTGATGGTACAAGTGCTGGATGTGAATTTACCAAGCTTTACTAACTGCTGTCTGTCTGTCTGGAAGCTGTTGATCCACTGACAGACAGCGGTGGGGACGAAGAGCTGGGTAAGCTTATTCTGAAGATTTTTGAGAATTAAGTTGAGTTTGAGTTTATCTATTTTTGCAAATGAACTCTTCGTATATACACTACCTATAGAAAGTCTTCATACCCCTTCATTTTTTCACATTTTGTTATGCGCTATTATGTCAAACTGCTGTAAATTACTTTTTTCCACATAAATCTACACTCCACTCACCATAATGACATTTATCACAGCTTTGCAAATTTATTAAAAAGGAAACGCTGAAAAAAATGACATTGCACAAGTCTTCATACCCTTAACTCAAAAATTAAAGCACTTTGGCAACAATTACAGCCTCAGGTCTTTTTGGGTATGATGCAACTATCTTTGCACATCTGCATTATTTTTATTTTTTGTCATTCTTCTCTTTAGATCGTCTCTGGTTGCACGTCATTCTTGCAGGTTGCAGGTCATTCTTCTCTTTAGATCGTCTCAGGTTGCACGCTGAAGAGCTGCGGGACCTCGGTCTGCTCCGAAGGCCTTCTCCATCACCGACCCCCACTACTGGCTTAACAACAGCGTACCGGACTGCGCCATACAGCTCGACCAGCTAACATGCTATCGAGCTGACAGAGCTCTCGTCGAGGGAGGTAAGATCTGCGGCGGCGGGCTTTGTGTTTACATCAATGATGCGTGGTGTCGCGACGCTGTTGTGGTCTGAAAACACTGCTCACCCCTGGTGGAGTTTATGATTATTAAGTGCCGGCCGTTCTATCTACCGAGGGAATATACAGCCATACTGCTCGTTGCTGTATACATCCCTCCCAGCTCCAACAACAACATCAGGAGTGAGGCACTAAATGAACTGTACCAGCACACCAGTGAGCAGCAGACAGCCCACCCAGATGCCTTTCTTATCTTGGCTGGGGATTTCAATCACGCAGACTTAAAGAGTGTGTTCCCAAAAATTCACCAACACATAGACTTTCCAACAAGGGGAAAAAACACTCTGGACTTTGTTTACACCACCCAGAGAGGAGCTTACAAGGCCCTCCCCCTCCCCCACCTCGGAGCCTCAGACCACATCACTGTCATGCTAATGCCTGCATACAGACCGCTCTTTAAAGTCACCAAACCAGTTCACAAACAGATTCAAGTGTGGCCGGAAGGGTCGTCAGAGGCACTTCAAGACTGCTTTGACACCACTGACTGGAATATGTTTAAACAGGCTGCCACATACAACAATACTACAGACCTCCAAGAGTACTCAGAGACTGTTACTGCCTACATCTCCAAGTGCATTGATGATGTAACGGTCACAAAGTCCATCACTGTCCGGGCCAACCAGAAGCCGTGGATGACAGGGGAGGTCTACAGACTTCTGAAGGCTCGGAACGCTGCCTTTAGAGCTGGAGATGAGGAGGGCCTGAAGACAGCTAGGGCCAACCTATCCCGTGGCATCAAAGAGGCCAAGAGACAGTACTCCAGGAGGATAGCCCATCGTTTCAGCGACAGCAGAGACACGCGGAGCCTGTGGCAGGGGATACAGACCATTACGGATTACAAGCCCCCACCACAGACCTGTGACAACACCATCCCCCTGCTGAACGAGCTGAATGCCTTCTTTGCTCGCTTTGAGGCACAAAACAGCACCACTGCACAGAAGACTCCACCTCCTCCCGGTGACCAGGTGATGACGCTGTCCCCGGACAGTGTGAGGAGATCCCTCAGCAGGATCAATGCACGCAAAGCTCCGGGTCCTGACAACATTCCTGGGCGTGTACTGAGAGACTGTGCAGTGGAACTCACTGAGGTCTTCATAGACATCTTCAACATCTCACTAAATCAGGCTGTTGTCCCCACATGCTTCAAAGCTACCACCATCATTCCAGTCCCTAAGAAGTCATCTCCATCCTGCTTCAATGACTACCGTCCAATAGCACTCACTCCCATCCTCATGAAGTGCTTTGAACGGCTAGTCTTGCACCACATCAAGTCTGTCCTCCCCCCCTCCCTGGACCCCTTCCAGTTTGCATATAGGTCCAACCGCTCGACCGATGATGCCATCACCACTGCCCTCCACCCAGCCCTCACACATCTGGAGAAAAAAGACTCATATGTCAGGATGCTGTTCATAGACTTCAGTTCAGCATTCAACACAATCATCCCTCAACAGCTCACTCACAAACTGGCCCAGCTGGGGCTCAATACCTCTCTGTGCAACTGGCTGTTGGACTTCCTGACCGGGAGACCTCAAGCAGTACGGGTCGGCAGTAACACATCCAGCACCATCACACTGAACACTGGGGCCCCCCAAGGATGTGTGCTGAGCCCCCTCCTCTTCACTCTGCTGACCCACGACTGCACACCATCACACAACTCCAACATTTTCATTAAGTTTGCGGATGACACGACTGTGGTGGGTCTCATCAGCAACAGAGATGAGACAAACTACAGGAGCGAGGTGAGCCGCCTGGCCGGGTGGTGCAGTGACAACAATCTCTCTCTGAATGTGAAGAAGACGAAGGAGATTGTTGTTGACTTCAGGAGAGTACACACTCAGCATGCCCCTCTGACCATCAACGGTGCGACTGTGGAGAGAGTGAGCAGCACCAAGTTCCTGGGTGTGCACATTACTGAGGACCTCTCCTGGACTAACAACACTGTAGCACTGGCCAAGAAAGCACAGCAGCGTCTCTACTTCCTCCGCAAACTCAGAAGAGCCAGAGCCCCGACCCCCATCATGTGCACCTTCTACAGAGGCACCATCGAGAGCATCCTAACCAGCTGCATCACTGTGTGGTATGGCGCTTGCAACGCATCCTGCCGCAAGTCACTTCAACGAATAGTGAGAGCAGCTGAGAAGATCGTTGGTGTCTCTCTCCCCTCCCTCCAGGACATCTACAGCACCCGTCTCACCCGCAAAGCCCTCCGCATTGCAGGCGATCCCACCCACCCGACACACAGCTTCTTCAGTCTGCTGCCATCAGGGAGGAGACTGCGGAGTCTCCAGGCGAGGACCAGCAGACTGAAGGACAGCTTCATACATCAGGCTGTCAGGAAGCTGAACTCCCTCCCGTCCTTGCCCCCCCTCCCCTCTTTCACCCCCATTTAACACAGCAACACACTAGGAACTCTGACTCTGTGACACCCCCCCCCCCCCCACCGACCAACAAACTGTGACCGCACCTGTCACTTGTGCAGCATTGGCTGATCAGTACCTATCCAACATTGACTGCAAATTACCTCTTCGGATAGTCTGACAAAAAGCTATCCGAACTTGTCACTTTAACAGACTGATAAGCTCTTCTTGCACTACACTCATAACAAAACAAAACAAATCTGCACAGTTTTGTTTTTGTACATTCAACTGGTTTGCTCTCCATCTATTCTGCCATGTGCCTTATGCACTTTATCTATCTCTCTTTTTTTATTTTCTACAATGTCCTCAGACTGATAAGCTCTTTTGCACTACAAATATATCTACAGTGTTGTTTCTATTTAACTGGTTTTGCACTCTATCTGCCATGCGCCTTATGCCACTTATCGATCTAATTCTTATTTTTTTCTACAATATCCTCATTTGTATATTTGTATAGTTGTATGTACATATGTTTAAACTGTATTATCTGTATCTGAACGTGTTTAATGTTAACTGTATGCACCAAGGGTCTGAGAGTAATGCAATTTCAATTCTCTGTATGTATGTGCTGTACATGTGGAAGAATTGACAATAAAGCTGACTTGACTTGACTTGACTTGACAGGTTGGCTGGGGACCATCGTTGGACAGTCATTTATAGGTTTCTCCAAAAATGTCTGATTGGTTCCAAGTCCCAGCTCTGGCTGGGCCACTCGAGGACGTTCATAGAGTCTTCCCTAAGCCTCTCCTGCATTGTCTTGACTGTGTGCGTAGGCCCAGTTTGAGGTTCTGAGCGCTTTGAACCAGGTTTTCATTAAGGATATCTCTGTATTTGGCTGCATTCAGCTTTCCGTCTTCTCTGATGACTTCCCCTGCCTGTGCCGCTGAAAAAAAACCCCACTGCATGATGCTGCCACCACCATGCTTCACTGTTGGGATGGTATTATGCAGGTGATAAAGCAGTTCTTGGTTTCCCTCAGACATGAATAAGGAATTGAGGTTCATCAGACCAGAGGATCTTTTTTTTTCATAGTCTTTCATAGGGTTTCATGTATCTTTTTTAGTTTGGCCACCAAGCCCAGATTGGTGGAGTGTCGCAGTGATGTTTATCCTTCTGTAAGTTTCTCCCATCTCCATATAAGGTCATGGAGCTCAACCAGTGTGACCATCAGTGTCTTGATCACCTCTCTAAACAAGACCCTTCTCCTTCGATTGCTCAGTTTGACCAGGAGGCTAGATCTAGGAAGAGTCCCGATTAACTCCACAGGTTAACTCCAGTCGGAGTGTAGAAACATCTCAGAGGATCCAGTGAAACTGGAATGCTCCTGATCTAAATTTCAAGTGTCAAAGCAAAGGGTATGAAGACTTATGCAATGTCATTTTTTCAGTGTTTCCTTTTTAATACATTTGCAAAGTTGTGATAAATCCGGTTTTTGCTTTGTCATTATGGTGAGTGCAGCGTAGATTTATGTGAAAAAATAATATATAATATATACATTTTCAAAACCCTTAACTTTGTTTGATTCCATGGTTTAAATTAGATCTTGAATCCCATCTTTTCAGTGTAGTAGTGTGAGACTTTTGCAGCCCGTTGTATTAATATTTCATAAGTTTATATTGCATGATTATCTTGAGTTCTCGGATTTTATTCATCCAAAACTCTGCCTGAAGTATTCATACATTTTGAACATCGTCTCTCTCTGAAGTGACTCCATTAGGAGTGTTTTCACGTCTCTATCCCTCAACCTGGGCTCCAACAACAGCAATACTGGTGTTTTTGCTCTGATTAATGATTCATAGCTTTAAATAATTTATGTTTTTTGGGCATTGAGATACACGGCACATTAGCCCTCAGCCATTCTGATAGCTCCATTCAAACACCACCTGCGCATCAGTTTAGTCTGTGTTTTGTTTTAGGTGTACGGTGTGAACAGTCATCTAAAGTTGTTCACATACATCAACATGTAAGTCTCTCAAATAGCTCTTAAATAATATATATCAATTACGTAATGCTTTATTGTCTTCATAAGTTTCTCTAACAATAGGTAAAGGCCATCCAGGAGATATCTGTGACATGATTAATAGCTTTAAACCATAATTAACTTCATTTATTTATCATTTTCATGTATGGGACAACAAGTTGTATCATGAATCAGAGGCCCAGATGGTGATATCTGCTAAATTTTGTATCTCAAACTGATGATTCATCTTAACTGTGTGAATGGCACTGAAGGGCATTTCACATCTTCCCCCTCACTTGCTAGCGAAAGAACAGGGTTGCAATTCTCAAGGTGCCTGAACGCTACATGAAAGATCACGCACCCCTGCAGTCTTAAGCGCAGATAAAACAAGAGTGGAAGTATGAATTCTAATTTTAACCCATTGACAGGCATTGCTTTAGCTGCATTTGCTAACTCAGACATGCTATTAAGCAGTTTCAGGGCTCCAGGATGCCCAATGGATACTTGAGGTCACCTTTTTGTAGGCAATTTTATTCCTAATGATGTCATTTTTAGGGGTCATCTTTAGTGACCCGTGATGTCAGCAGCTGATGTTATCTGCTATAGTGCCTTCTGATCCCTGCAGATGACCTTTTCCTCCTTAGTGAATATGGATTAGAACTTTGAAGTAGAATGGAAAAGGACTAAATAGAATGGAATGGCGTTGAATGAAATGGAATGGGATTAAATGGAAAAGAGTCCCTTTGATACTTAATGGTTCTGTTAAGTATTGATTAATTTCCAGCAGCAGGTGATATTTTGTTATTGAATAAGTGCATGGTTTGGTTCATAGCTTGTACCATTTACATAAATAAATTATAAAATAAATTTAAATAAAAATATATGTTCATTGTTATTATTAGTAGTAGTATTTGTTTTTAATAGTAATAATTTAATTAGTATTTATTATTGACATTTTTTTTTAAACTTGGTTTCTTAATGTCTGGGACAACTATCTTTAACTGCTGTTTAGAGATAAATAGAAGTGAGAAATGGAGTTAGTAAGTGTCTTCCAGCATATCTCCTGGCACATGTTGTGGAGGACTGTAGAGAGCTGTGTCTGGGAGAGAGAAGTTCTTTTTGGGGCAAATTTGGCTCAAATCCTTTCCAAACCTGCTGAGTGAAATTAAAGCTCTGCAAATCGGATTATTGCTTCCCAAGAGAGCTGTCTCGCAGCCAGTGGACAACTGCCTCTACGGTATACTGTCTGTTATCACCACACGTCTCTCTCTTTTACTCTCACTGTGAGTCTGGAAACCAATTTGAGGACAATCAATGGTAGTTGGTGTCTCTGCCTGTTTCTTTTGCATAGTTACTGGACCATTGTCTTTCAATAAGCCGCCAACATAAATCTAATTTATCAACCACTGACATGTGTGGGTAAATTTGTACTACTCCAGAGTGAAGAAACGGGACAACATCACCACAGACCCTTCTCACCCTGGACATGACCTGTTTGCGCTTCTCCCCTCAGGCAGACGCTACAGATCTCTGTGCACTAGAACATCTAGGCATAAAAACATTTTTTTCCCCCATGCCATCTCCAGCCTAAACAACTAACACAGGAATTATTACCTGTGTCCTGTAATTCATGCCTGTAATTCATTCCCCATCTCTAATTATTGACTCTCTCCCTAGTACTTTGTAAATATATATGCATATTTTTCTAAACAGCTGTATATATAGAGTAAATGAGGCACAAATCTGCGCACATCCTCCTACAATATTTAGAATAGTCGTCAACTGTTATGGGCTTTACCGAAGATGGGTTTTACCGAAGATTAATTTACGGGTTTGAAATGACATGAGGGTGAGTAATTAATGACAGAATTTTCATTTTTGTGTGAACTATCCCTTTAACTAATATTAATATAATAAATACTAATATAAACTACGTAGTTTTAATGTCGGTGCCGATGTAAAGAGCTGGGTGGTGAAGTTTAAAATTTGTCTAGATTCTTTTTCAATGCTTATGACAAACTTTGGGATTTAGGATTTTTGATGCCAATTTGACCTTTGGATGCGACTCAAAGTCTTCCTGCTACTTTAAAATGGATTTTTATGGTAAGCAAAGGATAGAAGCTCTTGCTGTCATGTTACTTTACTTGAGACGCAAACTAAGATTGACGATGCACAAACGCATTGAAAGTTCATTAAAACGACCACTAGGGTGACGATTTGCAACCAGAGTTTGCAAACAGAGAAAAGACAGCAAAAACTGCACCAGAAGGCGATACATTCACAGCTAATCAGATGATATTTTATGTTCAATGTGCAGTAATACGTGGTGAGGTTTTGGATCAAAGAGATTTCACAGTGGGCGACACTGACCCACACAGCAGGCATAGAAATTGGCACTGACAAAATGTCCTGTTGCGACTGGTTAGGATAAAAACTCTTGAGTTACATAAAAGAGTTTTATCTCTTATTGGTGTATTACATCATGTCTGGATTGGATACAGTGTTCACAAAATGGTTGAAATCCCTTTTGACAACATTTATTCACTCTTCACTGAAAAACAAACCATTTATTCTCCTTTCACAAGGCTGATTCCTATTCATGAAATACAGCATCACTAATGACTGAGAAATGAACATCATAAATCAATCATATAATAAATAAATAAGTGTTATCTGAACGTGAGATGCATTTTTAGTTGCTCAGTTGGTGGTCGTTACCACCTTATTTAAAGCCTTGAGATAAATACCCAGTTAACACAGTCACAGCACCTTCTATGCATCATCTTTTATGAATAACCAACAGACAGTCATTATTATTCATGGGATAGAGTAGGTGTAGTCATGTGCACTGAGCTTTAGAGGGAGCAACCGAGAGAGAGAGATAGAGAGAGATGGGCGAGTGAAAGAAGGGGGGTGTGTCTCTATGAAAAGGGGTTTAGTACAGCGTGCGTGGATGACTGCTAGCTAGTGTGGATGAGAGAGACACAGGGAGATCGAGGGGTACGATGCACGCAAACAGACAGTCATTCACAAGGAATTCTGCAGCATCAAGCAGGCCGGTCAGTGCGTGAGTTTCACACAAAGAAGAGGGGGTGAGAGGTACCCACTGATGAGAGACGTTACTCAACGTTTGAGGGAAATCCCCGGTGTGCCTGTGTGTGTGCACTACTGCCAGAGATCTGTTGGGGGACCCACGACGGCGAGATGGGCTGTAACCTGTGCACGCTGCAGAAGAGAGAGGAGCACTACAAGCTGCTGTATGAGATCGCACAGGTGAGTCAACTTGTTTAACCTACTCCAGAGAGCATTCTGAAGTTGAGTTAGAAGATCAGATAGGATCCTCCATGGAAGTTTCTACCTTCTCTAGAGATATGTTCTCTAGGCAAACTTGTTAGATGAATGGATCCATTTATTTAGACTAAGCAACCTACAAATAAGAATAATGCAAGTAGAACCAGTTGTTTCAAGGGACAGGACACTACTCTTACAAATAGTAGACGGGGAAGCTCTTTGTGCTTTTTCGGATACAGTCAGAGGGTGGATAGGAAGCGAAGTTTGAGAGAGCAAGAGGTGCGGGAATGGAAAGGGCCACAAGCCGGGATTCGAACTCTGGTCCAAGCATACCCATGGGGCTATCGACTCCAAACCCTGTGTTTTAAAAGACATTCAGTTTGGTTCTAGTAGTTCTTCTGCGTTTGGATCTTCACAGTCTTATGCAAAGAGTTCTTTAGGGAAACTCTTTGTAGTGTTGTGTGATGAATTCCCAACCGCATTGGGGACTTACCTGGAAGCATTTGTCAGGGATCAAAGGAAGTTTTACAGCGCACACCCTTTACAACTGTACTCATTTTCTTGTTCATTTGGGTACAGCTGTTGTACAAGATGCTCACAGGTAGGAGGAGGAGAATTTTGGATTTTACACACTGGTGAAACCTGTTTTTTCAATATGTAGTTGCGAGTCAGAGTTGCAAGAATGAAGCAAGCCTGGATAAGGTGCAAATTCCAGAACAAATTGCAAAAAGAACATTGATTAGTACCATTATGTTTCCAATCCTTGTCTTTGTAGTTGGCACCCACTGGAGATCTATAACAGATGCTTAGAAATAGAGAGTTGTTCAATACTATAGTAAAAGATAAATTAAGGGTTGTTTAGGCTCAACTACTGGCTCCGCTCCTCTCCGAGCTTTAGGATTGCCCATGTTCCTGTGTGACACGGGTGGTCAAAGTCCCTGCTCCCTCCTGAGCATCAAGCGTGCAAAATAATATTTTCATGTTGCTCTGATCACCGCCTCATTAAACTGTTGTACAAAATGGCTTTAGTCCCTAATTAGATGGTAAACTGTGCCTTTTGTCTGTGTGGAAGCCAATCTAGGAGATTATCCCTGTCGGCGACTGGTGATAGAAGTTTGATCCCTACTGCTTCAAAACGGTGGGCTTGCGTTTAGAGTGACTTCTTGCTGATAGCAGAGCTGTATTGCCTGTGATTGGGTGTTTTGTACAAGCGCTTGCTCTTTTGTGGCACTATAGAGTGAAGAGTGGCTGGCAGCATTTTTGTGTGTGGCGTGTCGCCGCTTTGACACCCTAGAGATTGTGTGTGTGTATGTGTCTGGTTGGTTACGGTTTGCTTTTTGCTTGACATGAGATGACTTTTTATATGTCACATGTTGGTCCCTTTGTTATAGCTGAACTCTCGACTGAAGAACGAGAGAACAAGGAGAGAAAGGAATAATGCAATGTCTCCAGGAAGGATGAAGGTACTAGGGAAGGTTGAAAGGAAAGGGAAATCTCTGTGGAGTGAATTCCCAAGCTGAAGTGAAAGTGTGTCAAGGAAGCGTTGCCTCAGATGTTTCTGTTATTCGGCAATTTGAATTTTCCAGCTTTTATGTTCACGAGAAGAAATCAAAGAAAATGTTATACTATGCTACTATTGAAGTCACAACAAGAAGCAGACATGAATAAACACAAACACACGCCTACACTGCAATTTCACGCCCCCTGACAATTTTGACACTATTCTTGGCAGCACAGCCCCATTAGCCCTGGTGGTCTGTGAGATTTATGAGTTTAGTGTGAGTGTTCGCCCCTCAACGAGCTCACCATGGAAATGTATTCTTCTTTCTTTGTTAGCCACATTACAAAGACCTGTACTCCAGCACTCTTTCCCTCTCTCTTACTCTCAGTCTCAGAGGACTTGGCTGTGTGTTTGTGTTCTGTCAGCAAGATCAAGTTTTAGATTGTAAGGTTTGAGCCAAGGTTATTTTCATAAACGAAAACTAAAACTAAGACGAAAACGATTGATGAAAACACTATTTCGTAAACTGAAATAAAATAAAAATGACAAAATATTTGAAAAACTAAAACGAAACGAAACTAACAACAGTTATTGAAAAACTAATTGAAATAAAATAGTAATTAACAAAAATAAATTGGTGAAAAAATATAGCCTACAGAGCTGTGTGGCGGTTTAGGGAAACACTGGCGCATCACGCACACGGGGTTATCTGACGGAGAAAAAAGCAGTTTAAAGCAAAGGTCCTGTTTGGTAAACGTGCACCAGCAGTACTTAACAGAAAAACCCGACCCGTTATCTGACAGCAGCACTAATTTAATGCTGTACCAGTCCAGGGGTGCGTTTCCCAAAAACATGGTTAGCTAACTATGGTGGTAAGTCCCAATGAACTCTATTGGTAACGGCGTAACTTGCGACCATACTTGCTTTTGGGAAACGCACCCCAGAACCATTTGACATAAAGACCGCGGGTCGCGACCCGATCTACAACATTAGGTGGGCAACATTATTTTCTCATGTAACAGAAGCAATCAAACCAACATTAGGCATTCTAAGTTGGTGCTTTGAAGAAAAACAGACACACAGCGCAATATGATAGTTAACAGAAAAAAAGAGGAGAACGCGCATCCTTTCTGTAAACAATACAAAACTTCTAGCATCTTGTGATCACTCTGCCAGGCCTTTGAACAAATATGCATAGGCTAATCATGCACATCATGCACAGGATAATAATTTTTCATAAATAAAGAAAAGAACATATTCAAATATGAGCCTTTACTGTTAAATACCGTTATTATTGAATTTCAGTTATGATCTATGCACGGCTGTTCACGGAAAAGTGTGCGCAAGACTACAGTTACATTATCATGATTATGATTAAATAAGAAAAAAAGACATCTAATATAACCAAATTAGGCTACATTTATTTTCATATCAAATATTTCAGCACACCATTAGATATGACATTAAGCGCAACTTGAAACTGAAACTATATAAAAACTAAATAAAAATCTGTTCACAAAATAAAAGCTAAACTAAAACTAACAAAAATATGAATGAAACTAATAAAAACTAAACTGAATTTTATAGAAGATTTGAAAACGATATAAAAATAAAACGAATTTAAAAATTCAAAACTATAATAACCTTGGTTTGAGCCATTTCACCTTAATTTGGCTGGTGGATGAAACTGGCAAAATCTCTGAGATTAGCTGCTGTTTATCCATTGTGATGGAATATGTGATGTCTTTTCAAGTCTTATTACAGATGACTTTATTTGAGGGTGATTTAAACACTCAATGATATCAGGTAACCTTTTGAAATGACAGCTTTTGAGAAACCAAGCATTATTTTCTACAGTGCTGTAGAAAACAGCAAACAGGTAACATTATGGTTATTGATATACAGCGATTGTGAAAAAGTATGTGAACCCTTGGATATCTGCATAAAATGGCCACTTATTGAACAAAATGTGTCAATAAATAATATATATACTAGGGCCGGGACTTTAACGCGTTAATTTAGATTAATTAATTACACAAAAATAACGCGTTACATTTTTTTACCGCATTTTAATCGCACTTATTTTTGCACCGCGGAACGTTTCTCACTGGATGAGTTTCGGCGGACCGATTATACTGGAGCACCAACTAGCGTTCAGACAAAAACAAACCACAGTGAACATGGACAAAGAAGCTGATGAGACCGCTTTGGTTGGCCCTGTGGATGGGAAATTTAAAAATCCATATGAAAAAACTTACTTCTCACTGTTCTCAGGTCAAATATTAATATGCGATTAAAATGCGATTAATTTCGATTAATTAATTACAAAGCCTCTAATTAATTAGATTATTTTTTTTAATCGAGTCCCGGCCCTAATATATATATATATATATATATATATATATATATATATATATATATATATATATTATAATATAACACTATAATTAGACTTTTTTTAGTCAATTGCATGAGTTTTCAGAGTTTTAGCTTGATTTTATTCATCAGAAATTCAAAATTATCAAACTAGTGCGATGAACTTATGACTTAACATGCTGTTATTATGGCAACTCTGATTTTACTTAAAGATTTGGTCTTTTTGTTAAAAATGTATCTACTGCTAGGCTAAATATGAAAGGTGAACAGAGTCAGGCAACTAAATGTAAATGGATTTATTTCACCAGTAATCTCTAAAACTCTTGTAACTGCTGACCAGCGAATCTGTATTAGCATGAGGAGATAGAGGCTATTTCACTCAGTCGAGCTGAAACACTGAGGCTCATGGGAGCAGTGCAGTTTACGGCCGTGGTCAGGATCCCTTATGGGGACAGATGCTCAGTGTAATTTCCAGTCTGTGGATCAGCATGGGAGGAGAATGAGAGATATCACCTCCCACTCATTTACTCTCACTCAGACTCTCATTTTTAGCATCTGCAGTTCCATGAATTTCAAAGATATCACAAAAACACAGAAGCAGAATTTAGCAGGAATTACGTCAATTACATTTGCTATTTGTAATTCACCTAATTCCAAAAGATCTTCTCCAAACTCCAAATGTGATTTTTAATTAACATGAAAAAGCTGGCACTAGTTTACATCTGCGCCCCCTACAGTGGCCATCGAGGGTCAGAGGAAGTGTTGGTCTTGAGAGCACTGACCATATGGATCTGTGCGAGTGAATTGGGCAGTGAGTGTATCACAGCCTTCAAGTTTAATGGGCCTCCAGATGGAGCACAACCTTCAGAGAGACCTGCCAAAAGAAACTGGATTTTGTGAGTGTGTAAGATTGAGTTTCGAGTGTGTATGTGTGTAAGGATGCTTCACACTCACGCCTGAACCAAGGTCTCTCTTATTGGCATCGGCACTGTTGAGCTGTGTCCCCTGTCTCTCTCTCAGAACGCCCTCATCTATCTTCCTGTCCCGGAGCCTTTTTCTAAATAATGCTCCTTGCTGATGAAATGAGATGGGTGTGGAACAAAAGAAGGGAAAGACAGAGAAACATGTAGTTTTGATTGATCTTGTGAGTGTGTTGGATGATAAGCCTGTCATATAGCACAGACCCCGGGGTGATTATATCAGTAGACCCTGCCAACTCCAGCCCAGGCGAAGCATGTGTGTGTGTGCATGCGATGAAAATCTCATTTAAAGCCCATATCATTCTTTTTGGCTCTAACATGCATGGAATGATTGCATAATTATTGCTAAAAATAGACTCTACTCTCTCAGTGGTCCTGGTGATTTTCTGCTTTAGTGAAATGACAGATGCTGAGTTCATTTTTTTCTCCTGATCTGGAAAGAGAGCAGATGACCTTATCTAAACCTGTGTCTCATGTCATTTACGCATACTGATCTTCCTTACCAGATGCACCATATTACCTGCTGTTGTGTGTGTGGTTTCATGTTTACTGCATACCAGTTTTAGACTCCATGTGAATATGTAGAAGGTTATCCTGGCTTTCGAAAGCACACATGAACATGCAGCTATATGATAGTTCAATACATTTTTGTTTAATTAATTAAATTAAATGAGTCACTTTTGTTAGGGATGCACCATATTTTGAGTATATTGGTAATTGGCTGCAGTTCATTCAGTCATTCATCTCACTTATTTGTTCATTTATTATTCATTAGTTTATTTGTTAGTATTAGTTGATATTGGTTTATTGATTTGATTATTTACGTGTGTTTACATTACCTTTGCCACAATCTAACATTTACTTAGAGTTAATCTTATTGTTTAACAACATTATTATTTAATAAATAGTTTAATATAATATTATTTAATAAAATATTTAATGTAATTATAAACACTGTTAAAAGTAATCTTAAACAAATTATTATTTATTTTTCATACTGTACATTATCTTGCTTTGATGCCTAAATGCACTCTGCTAATCTTTTTCTGAACTATTTTTTAAAGATTTGTATAAGTTGTATAGGATCAACGGTAATAAGAAGTGCCAATAGGGTCATTATCATTGCTGTTACTGTCTCTACCGCTCAGGTGGATTGAGTTTCATGGGATTTTACACTTCTGTCTGATCTGCTTCCTGTATGACTGTCTTTCAAGTGAAATTATGAGGTGACCTTTTCTTTTTTGTGTTATTTCATTTTAAAAAGTGCAGGCTTGACCTTTACATCCACATAACAAACCCACTCGACCAGTCAGACCCTCTGGTTGAAGGTCTTCACTATGAGCCCCTTTCTCTGCTCTCATTTTTTTCAATATACCATACACCATTGCATTTTTGCAATGCAAAAATTTATTTTGCATCAACCAGACATATAGGAGATATTGCATATAGGTTTTAACTCACAACTCCCCTTTTAAAGACTTCATTTTCTGTCTAAGTAGGCCAAGTTGCAGTTCATAGCATTTTATTATTTGCGTTTAGTATTGTTTTGCCCTTTCAGAACTGACAGACTAACTTGTGAACTCTTTTGTTGAAATTATTAACTCTAAACCAAAAATTTTGAATATGCATAAATAATATCTTGTTCCTTTGTCCTAAACTTGTTGTTTTATATTCTTAAACTGATCTTGGCCTCTCGTTTTCAATCTTATAAGACAATCATAGTCCAATTTCAGCAGAAGAGATAATAAAAGTTCTTTGTCTGGAACCGCAGAGGAGATGACCTGCTTGTCTGCCCTAGACACACTGGTGTGTAATTAGTGCTGGGCTTCAGAGCTGATTGGTAATTATAAGAAGTTATGGAGTTTTGTCTTTCCTTCATCATGCAATCCTCTTTGAGTTGGCCCAATTGGCAAGTCAAAAGGGGCTGATTACACCTCCGTCACACATGGGTGCTACATGAATGAAACACACTGCATTAAATCTACATACCGCTGTTCACTTGACTTAATGATGAGAACTAGTGTGATGGATCTAGCATGAAAAAAACATTATCTTTCTGAGATGTTAATGCTTCACATATTGTGCAAAAGAAGGCAACATGAAATCAAAATGTACTTTCTTAATGCATTTTCCTAGTTAACGATTCATCAATTCAGTCTTCATAATATTTAATCAGAATGTAATAACTTGCTCTTCCTCTTTTAAATGACTTGCTGCTGTCACTTTGGCATATCTTAAGGATAATGTTAATAGCTCTGTGTTTCACGATCCAATTGATCCGAAATACACAACATTACTCTATTAAAATGGGTTTCAAATGGCAATTTGACTGGAGATTAAATTAGATATAAACTAGATAGGATTTATTTATTTATCAGGTGATATTAAATATTTAACTGTGAATGCAAATTTCTTCTATTTTTACATTAGATTACCTTTGCCATAACATAACACTTAAAGTTAATTTGTAAAACGCCTAATAATTTAATAACACTTAAATCTTGTCTTCAGCATAACACAAGTTGAGTTATGTATTTTTCACACTGTACATTTATAATGTTGTAATGCTTAAATTTAAATGTAGCTTTAGTTTCTAGTGCTTAATTATTAGTTTATTTATAAGGTAGATAACATTATCATATAATTGATTTCCTATAAGTAAAATCAACCTAAATTGCTTTTCTTTTTTTCTTTTTTTTTACACAGAATATTATTTTTCAATCTAAAATACATGAAGCTATTAAAAGTGGTTTCAAATGGCAATTTGAATTGACTTTAAATTAGGTTGTTTTCCTTGATTTGTTCTACATTGATTGGGTCTATATAGCAGGTTTACGGTGCACTGGAGGATTGTGGATTGATCCATTTGTAATTAACACACAATTAGCAGGTACATACGTCTATGACAATTCCTAATATCCCATCTGGCCGAGGACCCAGGGAGAAAATAACGTGTGCGTTGTGCAGCTGCTAGTGTATTGCGGAGAATTACAGGTCGAGAGCTCTTCAGACAAATTCAGATAATTTATGGGTTATGTGTGATGTATCTGCAATATTAAAACAATCTGTGAGCACTGCAGTTCAGCCCAGTAGCGCAGTTACTTGGTAAGATTGTTATGTGGATCAAATAATAAAGCGTCTGACTGTGTGTGAGAGGTTAAGGCACAGGAATAGATCTCAGTGGCTTCTTGTGTCTGTAAGCCACATGAAACGTGGATGATACCCCTCCCCCACCTCACTTTCTGTCTGTTCTTTTGTTCTTGCAAAGGTGAGACATTTTCTGAGAGAAAACAGAAAGCAGAAGGCTGAGGAATTATGAGATCCTGAAATTGCAGCGTTTATCAGAGACTAATCTCAGTATAACTTCACACTGTTAGCACACTTGAATGGACTGTTATGTGGAATTAAAGTATGGAGAGAGACCTGGAGATATGCTGTCTTACATCTGGCAATAGCAGACAGGATTGGATACATTTCACCTTTCATCACACACGTCTTACACACACACACACACACACACGCACATATACAGAGAGGTCACTGCTTCTGTCTGTTCCTCTTGGCTGGCCTCGGCCCCCTGCGTGAGTGACAGTCTGTCAGTGTGAGACACAAACTGGCCCGGGTCATTTCCTCTGAGTCTGACACCAGCACACTGTGACATCCTTAATTCAACAGCAATGATAAGCTGATATTACTTGTAAATGTTTTGAACTTGTAGTAAGGTTCCTTAAACAACAATCATGCATTTCTGAAAGGTTGAGATTTCAACTTTTTTCATGTTAAAACTTTATTGTTGTACTCTTGTGCCAGACACTTAAATATGAAAATATTATTACAGTTTTATATTTATTGTTTTAAAAACTGTTTATCTAAGTGAGCAGTGAAATAATCAGAACCAATGCGTTTAATCTAAAACAAAGTTTATTTAAAAATGTATTTAATTTGTACACACTGTGTGCATCAGTTGTAGCGTCACTATGATGATCACATTTTTTTTGCAATTATGACGAATAACTTTACCACTAATTAAGTTTTATCAAAAGTTTACTTACTATGTATATGTGTGTGTGTGTATATATATATATATATGTATATATATATGTATATACACAGTTTTATATACTCATATTTATAATGTGCAAATATTGTTTATTCATGGGTATTTAGGATAGATAAAATTAATAATAAAGATAAAATGAATAATCTAAGAAATGAACTTAATCAAGATGAAGGAATCAGTATTTACAATATTTTTATCACAACATTTTATCAGAGACAATCATTTTGTGACATAAATGTTCATTACCTTCAGAAAAAAATCCAAAAAAATTATAATTTCAAACTTGTGAGAGGGTGAGAAGTGTGTTTGAAGAGTTTATTTTCAAAAAAATCCACAGAGCCAGTTGTCGTCCATGATTGAAGAAAAACCCAGTTATTAATAACTGTATTTGTTTGTAATTTGCTGCACTGTTAACTGGTCTGTAATTGGGTAAATGTCATATTGAGGCCTGTAGAACTCTTTCCCTTGTCATTGCTTGTCACTCTTTTTCGCTCATTGAGTCCAAACCTGCGTGTCTTGGAAGAGTTCTGTATGTTCATTCGATCCTGAGACTATCAAACTTGAGTTGGGTTTCTAGTGAGCTTGAAAAGTCATTAGCAGCTCTCTGAGGTCTCCTGCGTCGTCCGTTTGCGTATTAAGTATCAAGCGACCCATCTGTGGGGCACACCGTGGAGTCTCCACTCTGTAACCAGATCTGCTCTCTGAAACATCAGCAGGGTTCAAGTCTTAGAGCAGATCCTTTCCAGGAAATTAGCAATTTTGTGTCCTATTTTTTGCTTTCATATACAGCATTGACCTATTAAAGCATATAGAAGAGACTGGGGCTAGTTGGGAAGTTGTCACAAGAGCTATTTATTAAGGTTATTAAGGTTAGAAGTTCTAGTACACGTGTGTTTACACAAGCAAGTGGTTTTGTATGTTGATTTCAAGCATTTACTTCAAACCTCTCTTAAATTGGAATCATTGTTTGAACTATATAAATGTTATAACCTACTGTAAAAAATGTATTTATTTTTATTATTTGTTTGTTTTAAATTTAATAAATAAATCTAATAAATTACCAAAAAAATCTACATTTAGAAATATTGACTAGAGTCAAAAGTGTGAATGTCCAACATTTATATATTATATTATATTATGTTAGTTTTTAATTTGAATTGATTAAATCTACTGTACATTGAAAATATTGGCTGGTGATGATGTGACTATCCAACATTTATTTATTTATTTGGAATAAAAATGTTTGTTTGTGTATTTATTTAGAGTAAAATGTAATAAATTGACATATATTATATTATATTTTATTTTTAATTGAATAAATCTACAGTACATTGAGAATATTGACTGGTGAGGATGCATGTGACTATCCAACATTTATTTGTTTATTTATTTATTTGCAATAAAATGTTTGTTTGTGTATTTATTTAGAGTAAATGTAATCAATTGACATATATTATATTATTACATTATATATTATATTATATTATTAATTTTATTTAAATAAATCTACATTGAGAAATTCTGACTGATAAGAATTTGTGACTATCCAGCATTTATTTGATTGATTGATTGAATAATATGTTTTGTTTCTTTGTATGTGTCTCAAGTGTCTCCCCTATCCTTGCTCTGTACAAAAAAGGTTCCGTCTATTTATCTGCTCATTCAAATACTTCCATGTCTATTTCTGATTAGCCAATTATGCCCAATTCATACTTGAAGTCATCCGTTGAGTAACTGTAAAAGCAGGCGCTGACTGACTGCCGACAGGCTGAATGGAGCTAAATTGCACTGCGATACAACCCAGCGTGGCGTGCATTATGGGCCTGTGTGAGTCAGAGACGATCTATAAGCAAGCGTGTGTTTGGATGTCCGTTCACACACATCTGACATCCTCTTGAAGACTGTTCAGGTGTAAAGGCGTGTGAAAATAATGCTAATTGGCATGTAACAGGAAGAGCCTGGAATGACGCACACATTCTGGGAGAGAAAAAAAATCTCACGCCTGGTAGCTCATTAAAGGGTTGTTATAATTTGATTTAAATCTGTCGTATACACATTGATCTGTTTGCACAATGTACCTGATTTTACTCAGAAGGTGCAGGTTTGCATATTAAATGCTGTGTTTGTGCACCTGTTTATTTGATTAATCTTAATATTGGGCTTCAGGTTTGATGGGGAGCAGATGTCGGTTTTGGACGTGCCATGTGCCACACCTGTAGTGGTGAATTAGTTACACGCAGAGCATGACTGACCCATGCCAGCCCACGCACAACTGCCAGGCGCATTCATCAGGCTTTGGATCCACAAACGTGGGGTGCAGGACAAAAGATTTGCACACAATAATGTGGTCTTTGATTAGTATTTTTTGTCTAGAAATGTGTTTGGATTGGCAAGTGTGCAACTCCACCTTTATGATAGAATAGTACATCAACAGGAGTTTGATTTGTACTTTGACAATGCTAACAACTAGTACAGGCTGTTACTGACCGCCTCTTGAACTCTGATACATTGGATTATAAAGCAGTTACTGTATCCCTCCCTTGATTTGATTAAGAAATATTGCTTGGTATATAGTGTGTGTGTGTGTGTGTTTGCCTATGTATATTGCTGTTGTTTGTGGTGTTCCTGCCTGTAATGATGGCAGATGTAAGGTTAATCTATGTGTAATGTGTGTAGGAGGAAGTAGCAGACAATAAGCCTCTCGCACCGGACACACTACAGTGCATCTATTAGAGTCAGTCTGAAAGGGAGACACATGAATGAAGTTCAGTGGAAGATAAGCCAGTACATTAGACTTTTACTAGAACACTAGATCCATCTGTTTTGCTTTGTTCCATTCAGTCTATCTATCATTTTTAGTTATTATTCATTCATTCATTCATAAAAAAATAAAAAAGGATTATATTGTATTCTGCTCTGTTATTATATTATTATATTTATTTATTTATATTTTTTAGTGCTGTCAAATGATTAATCGCGATTAAAAGTTTTTGTTTACATAATATATATGTGTGTGTGTGTGTGTGTGTGTGTGTATTGTTTACATTTATCATGTACATATAAATACACACATATGGTATATATTTTGAAAGTATTTAAATATATTTACATTTCTATATTTATATTCATATAATTTATATTATATAGAAATATATTTAATGTATACAATTAACATATTTTTCTTAAATATATTCATGCATGTGTTTGTCTTTATATATATATATATATATATATATTACAGTATACACGCATATTAAGTGAACAAAAACTTTTATTTTGGATATGATTAATTGTGATTAATCATTTGACAGCACTAATATTTATATATTTTTATTTGTTTATTTATTTATTTAGTATATAATTATTATATATTTATGAATTTAAATATAAAATTATAATACATTTATTATTTATTATTTTATTTTTATTAAAATATTCATTCATTAATTTATTTTTTATCTAAAATGTTTTATATTGTGCCTTGCTTTTATGTATTTAAATATTAATAAAAAAAATATTTTTTATTTTTTTAATATATAAATAAATATAAAAATATTTTAATAATAATAATAATAATTATTATTATTATAAATCTATGTCCAAATTCTTGGGTGGAATTGTTTGAATCAAGAACACAATCACAGAATGCATTGTTCTGAAATTTAGAATTTTACCTTTTAAAATGTTAATACTGAAATGAAATAAAAAAGAGAATTTATTAGTATATTATTCAGTATTTTTATGCTTATTTGAGCAATGTAATGTGGCAAACTCAGTAGCGTGGTAACATCAAACTATATTTTTATCAAATGGAAGTTGATTTGTTTGGGACATGGATTCGCTACCTATTTAGAGCATTCCAAATCAGTCACTTATGAGATTCTATGACTGCATTAAAAGGCAGCTCACTAGGCTTTGTAATAGAGCTGGCGTCTCTCTAGAGAAGAGTCCTTGATTAAAGTCATTAGTGAGGCATGGTGGTACACTTCTACCAGCGAAATCAGCTGAAATAATGAAGCATACCCACTGAAACCACAAATCACCCTCAGATCTGTCTCTCCTGCTCAGCCTGACTCCAGTACCCATAACTCTCCTCGGCTCGCTTGACTGATTCCTCAGGCATTTTAAGGCCCAGACACCAGGTTCATTGCCCTTCAGGAACAATCAGTAGTTTTCAGAATTAGGTCAAGTGAGCGTCAGCATGTACAAAAAAGGCAGGTTTAACCCTGAACCTTTGGTCTTCCCTCCTTTTATAGTTGTATTGCATATAGCCTCGTTCTGTTGTGGTGATGGTTATGATTAATGTCGGCTTGTTCCACAGCATTTTTGCCTTGACATTATTGGTGAACCTTGAAGTGAACTTAACTGTACAGCAAAACCAATAGCTAAATTCAGACCTTGGTCAGTTTTTGCTTCAGTAAGAGATTGGTTTTGAAGGTTGGTAGATTTAAAGTTGAAGTGTGTAATTTTTCAGTGTTCTTTCAAAACATTTGCTGAATTTGGAACTGCAGAATGCAGAGTATTATTTTTGCCATAATAAGATAGTAGGAGTAGTATGCTAGCAATTGCTTGATTGTAATTTTTTAACATTCTAACTATCTCAACACAGAGACATTTCGTGTGTCCAAAATCGTATACATTTAGTAGGTATACATTTGATTTTGAACTTTCTTCGCAACTGTCAAAAAACTATGTTCTATATAATATGAACATGGGTTGTATGAATACATTTTTTAATTACTACATGTGCCATGTTGTGACTGTCACATGACCAACCATCATCAGTTGTGTCACGTCACTGCCATTCACAAATGGTCTCCCGTGGCCTCATGGGATAGTAAAGTTGGACACACACTTCAGTATCTCTCTATTTCAGGATCTGGGTATTTTTTGCCTACTGTTTTTTGAATACTATGAATTCGGACATACTAGTCTTTTGGCATACTGTTTTCACATATTATATAGTAGATTTGCTTGGCTCCATCAATTGTGTGAGTCTGGGTGCGGGGCTTTCTGTTTTTCCGACCAATTGCAGATGGGGGAAGGGTTTGGGAACCTATTTGAAGTCATTAAGTTAACGACATTCTAGTAACTTGCTAATCATGCAAGAAACGTTAGCGACATGCTAGAAACTGGTTTATCATGCTAGCACCATACTATTAACATGGTAATCATACTGGAAACATGCTAGAAACATGCTAGCAACTTGCTAGTAACTTGTTAATCATGCTAATAACATGCTAGTAACTTTTTAATCATGTTAACAACATACTAGTCACATGCTAATCATGTTAGAAACATGCTAATCATGCTAGCAACATGCTAGTGATACTAGAAACATGTTAGCAACATGCTGGTAGCTTGATAATCATGTTAAAACATGCTAGCAATAGTAATATGCTAATCATGCTAAAAGATGCTATCAGCATGCTAATAATGTTAGAAACATGCTAGCAGCATAGTAGTAACTTGCTAAAAACATGCTAGTTACTTGGTAAGCATGCTAGCAATATGTTAATCATGCTAGAAATATGTTAGCGACATGTTAATCATGCTAGAAATATGTTAGCGACATGTTAATCATGCTAAAACATTAACAATATGTTAACAACGTGCTGATCATGCTATGTTCAAGCTAATCAAGCTAATGCTTCAAACTTTCAGACAAGGATTTTTCAAGCCAAACTTCAAAGTTTGTTCTCAAACTTTACTCATCTAATTTCTTTTGCAATTTCTATAGTGCCACAAATCCTGATGAAATCCATCAGTGACCAGAAAGAGCAACAAGCTCCTACATGTTAGGTTTAAGGCCTGGAAATATAGCAGGCGACGTGGACAAAGGAGACACAACCCTGTCAAAAAAATCAGTTCACACTCCTGTAGACTATAATGGAAAAACAATTCCCTACGTCTAGACTCAGTACACATGATGTACTCTAAGACAGCATGCGGTATGATTGTACATATTGAGAGTGCTTGCGTGGGGTTATTGTAGTGAGACACTGAGACTAAATAAACGTTTTGTTGATGCAGTTTGTCATAACCCATGTCATCCATGGCTGGGTCCTGCTGAAGGACTCATTAGTTAGACATACACAGCTCTGTGTGATATATGTGCCCGTTATTTCAAATGCATTATTTATTTTTCTACCTGAAAATAGAGAAGAATGAGAGGCATTTATACTGCTCGGAGGATCAAACCAAGGTTGGTGCTAATGGAAAATTTAATTATGCTGTGAAAGGCAGGCATTTGCCTGCAGGGTGAACTCTGTCAGCGTTGTGTTGTTTAGGCAAACTCCCAACGCCTGATTCCCACAGAATAAGTCAGTGGCATATTGCCGCCGAAAACCTCTTTGAGGAGTAATTTTTTTTCCCTTAAGGGGAATTTTAATTTAAAGCAAATGCACACACATAAGCAATGGCAGTGGAGACGGTTGAATCTCTATGGTGATACTGTGTAATCACTTATGTGGGAATACTGTGTATGTGATATGCGTGTTAAAAAAGGAAAAGGTGGGGGAAGGCCTGTACTTGCAGATGCTTACGCCTTCCTAGGTGTTATATCTTATTTCCATAGTATAATTAGGTTTAGAATAATTTGTAATAGCATTTGGTTGAAATAGCGACACCAAACAGAGTTTTAATAATGATTGTTTTCAGACAGGTTTCCCTTAAAACTCTCCTCACCTGCCATCAGTTATAAAACTAATACAACTATTATAAAACTGTTAAGAAACATTTTTGGTAACTGAAATAAAATTTAAATATTAGATGTGAAACTTTAATGAATATTAGAAATGTTGCCTTGGCAGCAAACTGAAATAATTGACTTCATAATGAAGTACTAAAATGAGTAAAACTGAAAAAAAAGAAATAGAGATGAATCCAATAAAATAGGAATCATTAGAAAACAATAAAAGAGGCACATAAAATTATTAAAACTTGAACTAAAACATAAAAAAGCTAAATATAAAAACAATAATAGTTTATAAATATTAGTAAAACTATTACTGAAATAAAAATGAATCCTATTAATTAGGAATCTTTAGAAAAAAAATCAAAGAAGCACATAAAATTATTCAAACATAAACTAAAATGAAAATAAAAAAGCAAAATATAAAAACAAGAATAGTATATAAATAATACTAAAATAAAAGTCAATGTCATTGGATGGATAAAGTTATTTTAGCATTTTGTAAATACTGTATTTGTTATTTAAATAATATTTAAATTAAATATTTAATATATTTATATTAAATATATTAATAATAAAAAAAGTTGCTTCTTCAGTTTAAAGTTTGTCAAACTGATAATTTTCACATCAAGTTCATAATGGTGGATAATGTGGGTATATGCCATAGAGTCTGATTTTAATTAATTACCCCAAGTTATTATCATGACTAATCGGCTTAATTTGCTTGTTTGTTTGCAATCTGTTTAGTATGCTTGGATTCTACTTATAATGAGACAAAACCCCATTTTTGTTGCCACACATCGACAGTAATTTGCACCAAATTTCACTTATACAGAAAGTCTTTGCACTTTTTTTTCTCCTCATCTCTCACTCAGTCATGCATTTCGTTGGGGGACTAATTGCCTCTCATTAATTTCTTGCCACGTTGATTAATCAGCGCAGAGACGACATGGAAAATAGCATATGCAAATAGTTAATAGTCTCTTTTTGAATATCTGAATAGTTAACGACACGGCGAGTTAGTTATCAGTCTCTGAGTAAATCTAATGAAAAAAATGAATTAGAATAATAACAGACTGTGTGACAGAATCTATGTGGTTTCTCTTCCACAGCGAGACGATGGTTGTCGACGGGTGTTTTATAGACTCCTGCAGCTGCACAGAGAAAGAGTCTGAGCACTAAAGCAATATGCTAAATTTAGGTTTTTGCTAGAAATTATGAGTTGGAAAGTCTTTCTTTTTTGATTAGACTTCCATGTGCCATTGCCATTGAGCTCCTGCAGTGAATAAACGGGTGACTGGGTCTCAGTATGAAGATAAGATGCTTTGGTGTTATGAATGGGACAGTGTTAGATATTGTGTTTTTGCTCTCACATAATACCCTGAAGAATCCTTTCTGATTGCTTGACACTTCCCAGGTGGGATTTCACTATGTTATGCTCTCATGCCTTTATTCCTTTTGGATTCACAGTGTTGAGAAACTCAAAGTGTGACTCCCTTACAAATGTGCCATATAAAAGACTATAGTCTGGCATCTTTCATCGATGTTTAGCTCCTTTGTCAGTTCTCTCATCAGCTGTTGGCACTTTTTGGGTTGATGTAATGTTATTTGTGTGTGCATCTGGCTGTAGCTGTTGCATGTTCTGCTGTTTGGTCGCCTGGCCAAGAGGTTCCCCTCCAATTCTTATCTCACATGCCACATGTGTTTAAACACCCACACACACATGCAGTCTTATCACCTCTTTGTGCTTATCTCACCTGTGCAAAATCATTCAGCTTGGAGAAAATAAACAAGCCTGTAGATATGTGTCACCTGACGAGAACTGACCCAAATATGACAGCTCTGACAGCACACACACACATTGTTCTCTCCTCCATTGATGTTAGCTGTGATTCTGGTCTCCACTTCAGCATTCTGATGTACTGCATGGTCCTCTTGAGGCAGAGCTGGTATTGTAAGTCTGAAATCAATATGACGGGTCTGAGGTGACTGCGGTACATTCCAGTTTCAGACCTTGTTATCAAACCCAGATGACACCTGACCTTTTCAGAGTCGTGTATTGAGGTGGAATGTGGAGGTGGGTTGGTGAAGCTTTGTTGGTGTGCGGCGGTTAGTTTTATTGACGTTAATGACCTTTAAATTCATATCGCTCTGAATCAAAGTTAACCAACGTGAACTTCACCCGCTGATCTTTTAGACATGATCTAAATCTATAAAAATCAAAGGGCTGTTTCTCCACCAGTGGCTTTTCATTGGCTATGACTGAATTTAAACCACTTTCATAGAAAGTAACAAATGTTAAGGGAATAAAAGAAGTAGCCAGTCTTGAAAACCATCAATGGTATGCTTATTTTCAGTTTAATTTATGCTAAAAGTCCAGTGATTCAATTCAGATAGTTGAGTGGCTCAGTTATTGATTATACAGGTGCATCATTATTAAATTTGTAACCGATACCAATAAGCCAATAATTATTCTCATGTTATGGCAAATATTATAAATCTATATTATTTTGTGTAAAATAATAAAATAAAATACATACATGCATGTTTGGCTTTTATATTTATTATTTATTTATTTCACAATCACAGCAGTAAGAATTGATATTTATTTTGATATTTTATTGTATTGATTATTTAATTTTATTATAGGAATTATTATTTGTATTATTAATGTATTACATGTATTTCTACATATGTTTATTACTATTATATATACTTTGATATAATCTTTAATAGTGTTATCAAATTAGAGTTTTTTTTAACTATTAAATTAACAAATTAGCTAATTTTACCTAACAATTAAGTTAACAAATTAAGTGAGCATTAAATGTGCATTTGGTAAAGGTAATCTAAATGGTTTATTACATAATATTTTATATATTTTTATTTTAAATGTATTATTACATATATTTATTACTGTTATATTTACGATGAAATAATCTTTAATAATGTTATTAAATTATTAGAGTTTCATGTTCTTAAAGGTCATCTAAATGTAAAAATGTTTTGCATTTTATTATGTATTGTATAATATATATTTTTATTTTAAATGTATTGTTACATATATTTATTACTGTTATATTTACGTTAATATAATATTTAATAGCATTATTAAATTATTAGGGTTGCATGTTGTAAAAGGTCATCTAAATGTAAAAAATGTTTTGCATTTTTACTTTTTATTGTATTATATTTTATGTATTTAATATTTAATGTATTGTTACATTTATTTATTACTTTTATACTTATTTTGATAACAACTTTAATGGCATTATTACATTATTTAACAATTTAAAAATAAAATTTTTTAGCAATGAACTTTGTTAACAAATTAACTGATCATTATACATGATGGTAAAATGTAATCTAACTGTAAAAATAACGGGAATAAACATATATGTATGGAAATATCCATTGGCTGATATCCATAATATCTCTCCACAAATGTACAGCCATATGCTTGATACCAGTTATTGCATCCTAAAAGTGAAGCAATAGCGCTATTCCTGTTTTTCCATCTTGCCTTAACCATCATGCTGCCATATTTTTTGTGGGTGTAAGGTTTTAGTTTCCTATATTTTTTTACCAGACCTTTAGCTTGTGTTATGTCTAAATAAATGTAACTAGCTTCAGCCAGACACAAGCATCATTATCAGCGCTGAGGATCGCATCTGTCGAGTTAGCTGCACTGATGACCCTAGCCGGCTCTGAAGACGAGACTCAGCAGGTAGAGAGTCTCCATCTCTGTGCATATTTGGACTGTTCCCTAGTTACCGCTGGATTAATTGGCCCATCTGGTGAGACACAACTAGCTCCGATGATCCCTTGCTCTTCAGTCTACCTGTTAAGAACGTTGCAGGATGCTAGTATGACTTGATGAATGTCTGGTAGCAAAGGCCCCTGTCATGTTGTGTCGAATGTTGAGGTCGTTCAACAGCAGTTGTACCTGACAGCCTGAGGCGCCAAATGCTAAGCTCTCCCCCAAAACAAAAGAAAATAGTTGAAAAGGGTCCAAAGACCACTCTTTGTTGTTGGCATTCGCTAGAAATGTGAAATGAGGGTACGAAATCTTAAGGAAGTCCTGTATAATTAGGCTGATTTCCAGTTCTGCATCACAGGAACCACATAGCTGAAGGTTAAACTGCTCAGCCTAGAATAAATCATGTGTAAAGGAGCTCCAGCCTTGAAGTCTCACTGTGGACAATGTGACCTAGTTTTTTTCAGCATTACCTAATAATTTCACCTGTATGTTGAAATCCACAATATGCATGAATTAACGTGCATTGTAAATACACCCAATGGGATTCTTTGTTTAATTTGATTTTATTTTATTCTATTTTATTGCATTGCATTGCATTTTCATTGATTTTTGTTGGGTTTCTGTTTGTTTCTGGACCAGTAAAATAAGTTTACACTTTGAAGACTAATCATAAAAATAGTTTCATCAGAGGCATGTAGGGTATTGACCTGTCAGTTATTTCACAAACCTACAGCCTTACTGTAAAGGGGTTTGTGTGTTCCCTCGGGTATGATTCTCTCTTAAATAAATGGTTGAAAGGCTGAGTACTCCGAGTTTAAAACAAGCTGATTTAATTGGTCTGGCAGTGAACCTTCTGACATGGGTAATTGAATTCTGATGGGGTGGCTTTGACAGGTGTCAGGTGCAACATGTCAGATGTCACTGTGTTTATGCACACTGTTTGGTCCCTTATGAAATCTATATATCAGAGCTACACAAGCATGCTTAAGAATGTGGAAATGTCTTGAAATCATTATTATAAACAATTATGCCTTAATAATTAATAATTAAAAATAATACAGTAATAATACAAATAATGTATAATATTAGTTGAATAAAAAACAATAAAAAATGTTATGACATATGCAATGCTTTATGCTACTTTGTGTGTGTGTCTGTGTAGTTTAAATTCTATTGATATTTATGGTTTCCTCTTTTTATTAGGTGAATGGGCGTGAATTTTCCAAGTCTGGACATGAGGGAACGGTGGAGGCCATGCGGAAGGATCCCATCGTGGTGCAGGTGTTGAGGCGGGGGCCCTCGGCCCGGAACCAGAACAGTCTACAGGAAGTGTGTGTGGTGGATGTGTGCACACAGACGGACATCACCTTTGAGCACATCATGGCTCTGGCTAAGATGAGACCCACCACCCCACCTGTGCCAGACATCTGCCCTTTCCTGCTGTCGGACAGGTACATACATATGCTGCTAGAACTCTTAATTACATTTAGGCTTAATTAGATTTAGATTTAATCCTCATACTGTTTATTGTACTGTGTATTTGTGTATTTCATTATACAATATATATTTGTAGTTACAATAACATTATTATTATTATGTATTTTGATTACGCAATGTTAATTAAATAAAATGTTATAAAATAAAAATGTAAATAAATTAAATAATTATATAAATATAAATGTAATTGCAAATAAATGGGAAGTTTAATTAATGTATAATTAAATATAAATAAATGAAAAAAAAAAAAAAAAAAAAAAATATATATATATATATATATGCAATTTATATTTAAAATGCGCCATTTTATTTAATATTTATTTAATATATGTATTTTATAATAAATAAATATATATATATTAAATATATAATAAATAAAATTGTTTGTTTGTTTGTTTATTTTCTAACAAATCCTATAAATATATGAAAATGTATATACAGTATATATATATATATATATATATGCAATTTTATTTTCTATGTATATTTATATTTATAAATGTGTTATTTTAGTTTAGATTTATTTACTTTATATGTATTTAATTAATTGATTAATTCTTATTCTTATTCTTACTACTGCTACTACTACTATTATTGTTGTTGTTTATTTATTTTTTATATTTTTTTAACAAATGCTACCTTCTCTTCTTAACCATCCGAGTATGCATACTAATGGTGTCCTATCAGCGCATGTTATTGTCAAGAATTTCTTCATCACCAGGCAGCAGCCGTTACCCCCCTCCTCCCTATGAAATATCCCCCACTGCCGTCATAAAAATCACGCCAGGGCCTATGTGTAATTATTGTAGTGGCTTCCCTTATCCATTTCCTGTAATGAGTAGTATACAGGGTGATTAAAACCTAATGGAGTGCTAAAATATCAAACATGCTGGCACAGAGCTTTCTCTTGATGTTTTATACCCTTTCACAGCTTTTCAAGTGCTTCAGTTCGTCCAATAAGGCATGTGTCTGGGGATGATAGGCCACATCTGATTAGCTCCTTATGTGAATGTGTTTTGTTTGGATTTATTTATGCTAATCTGTTTGTCTGGCTACAAGTAAGCAAAATCAAAGATTCAGCTCATTTGTGTGTGTGTGCGCTTTGCATAGATTGCTTAGATCTTGGAACAGTGCATTTGCAACTGTACCCCAGCTTGATGTGTTAACAGATTAATGAGTATTGTTTGTAATTACATGCATCCCCAGACTACAAACAGATTCTGTTATCTTTTGTGGAGTGTAACGCATAGCTTCAGGATTGGTCTATATTTCAGGCATAAAACTAGCCTAGTGTATAAGTTGGTTTCTCTCGTTCTCTCTTTCTCTAGTTGTCATTCCATTCAGACTATGGAGCATGAATATTTTGATTGTCCAGAATATGTGGCCAGCACTCAGGCAGAGGTGGACAGGGCAGTTGAATTTGAGTGTGAGGTAAGTAAAATGCTTTCTGAAATCATTTGAATAGTAATGTATATACACCTGGTGTAAAAAGCCATCTGGTGACCCGATAACAAACAGTCAGCCCAGCTATTTACACCTGACTTTAAATGCGTCTCAAATGCATGGGACTCTGATGGAGTGATTGAATAAATCAGTACAATGTATGCAAAAAAAAAAAAAAAAAAACACTTTTAATTTTTGTGACATTTTGACCAAAATGATTGTATTATTATTTTAGTTTAAAAAAGAAAGAAAGAAAGAAAGAAAGAAAGAAAGAAAGAAAGAATAAATAAATCTGAATTCATTGTTAACAGAAGGTAAAAAAAGAGTTTCCTTTGCTATTAATGTTTCAAAGTAGCATGTTACAGATGGAGAACCCTCAAACGATACTATTCCTTTGACTAATAAACAGGGGGGCAGATTAGACTCCACTGAGGTGTAATTAGTTTTATTTTAGTGACATTAATGTTCTTTCCTACTGGGTCTCGTGCTCATTTGGAAAAACAAATGCATATGTGTTAATGAATCATTATTTGTAATAAGTGTTTGTAGGTGCATGAACAGCTTGTCAACAGATGTTTGATCAAAAATCATATTGTTCTGTTTTCATGTACGGTAATAGTTTTTATGTTAGCAAATTAGTAGCATGTTTTCATTCTTGGTTTATTTCATTCTTGGTTTTTATCTGTTTATCAAAACTGCATAGTGCATGAGTAGCTATGTGCAGGATTTATGCGCAGTAATACAGTAACTGTCCTCCATGGGTACTGCATTAGTCTTCATGCCTGGGTGAGCCTCTTCCATGCGAGATAACTTCAGTCTGTCCATCACGAGAACATCCTTCAGGCCAAGAGGAAAGTCTGACAGAACCACTTTAGCTTTCCGAATATGGCACATATCCTGGATTAATACTATGATCTGTAAAATTATCACAGCGATTTGCCAGTTCCATCGCTGGCTGCACTAGTTTAAGGGAGATTGTGTGGATTACTTTGCTCGGCGGGTCGGCTGATCCTTTTTGATGAGCATGTGGTCTGAACAATGGACTTGCAGAAAATATGAAGTATCGCTGAGCTTCTCGAGCAGATCAATATGAAGCTGCATTAAAGCTGATGGTGATTAATTGCATCCATTGTGCGGACTGACAGTAACCCAGATTCAGCTGAAATACGAGAGTTAGCCTATTTTTATCACACCTCAGATGTGGCCGTGAACATGTTGGTATCTCATTTTTAGAAATGATTTGCCAAATAAGGACACTTGACAGTTCGGTGTATGTGTTCTTGAAAGAAAAAGGAAAACCTCGTATAGTCAAGGTGGTAAATCTGGTTAATGTGGAGGGTGGAGCGGTTGATGTATGACGCTAGTGCTCGGTCAGGACCATCGACCGATAAATGAGCCGTTCTGCTTGACTCAACCGAGGCTGGTGTTCGTGGGATGTTGAGATGTGGCTAACTGCTCTCCTTTGACAGATGAATGTCTCTCAGATGCAGTCCTGTCACTTGCGCCAGGCTTCAGTCTTGACATATAACCCCTCTGCCTGCTTGATTATATCATATTTCACGGGGGCGCATCTTTTTGTAGGACAAGCTTGATGTTCTTTGCAGGCAAAGGAACCGTTACTGGTCATCCTTTTCATCCTTATGTAAAGCCAGACATTTAAGATGACTTTACTACTCTAAAACAATGCATTTGGTTGTTGAGTTTAGAAGCTTAGAAATGTACTTAGTGAAATGTACTGAACTGCAGAATTTTCTTACTAGTTGCTTTCATAAGAAAATAAATGCCTTGAAAATGAGCATAAAGGCAATTGTCTGAGCTCCGAGTACAGCTGAGCTCATAGTTGCTCATGTTTCTGTTCATACTGGATGTCTGTTCCTCTTTCTTGCCCTTGAAAAACAAAGGAAAAGGTCATGTTCGGTTTTAATGGAATAAATGAGATGTATGGATGACTCATGTATTTTAATATATCTGGATGTTTATGTGTTACAGGAGATTGAACTCTGTCGAATGAACAGCCAGGAAAAGCTGGGTCTTACTCTTTGTTACCGCACTGATGATGAGGAAGATACAGGCATTTTTGTTGGCCAGGTGGGTAGTTGTAATTTTTTTGTAATTGGAAAATTATGATCATTTGGACCTGGAATTTAATTTAATTTAATTTAATTTAATTTAATTTAATTTAATTTAATTTAATTTAATTTAATTTAATTTAATTTAATTTAATTTAATTTAATTTTATTTTATTTTATTTTACAACAGGGATGTAAAACTGGTTATGCATGGACAATAAAATAGTTCATGATGTCTAAGTTCAACATTTTCTAAAGGTTAATCATCGCCTTTAACAGACAATGTGTTAACAAAGGAAAAAAGTTGACATTTTTTAATAGTTTCAGACTCTGTTTTGTGTTTTTTAGTGCAGCAGTTCAATTTACAGACAAAGATCTACTGAAAATGAACTGAATTATGTGTTTAGAACAAAGAATGGTAATATGGTGATCAGTGTTTAATTCATTAGCACATGTTGTTCTCACCTGTAAGATGTGACACTGAGCATCAAATTTGATGCAGGCAATCAAATTAATCGGACCAAACCCTTTTTAACAGCAATTAAAATGTTCTGAAAAGTAATTAAAAGATAAAAGCTCAGTTTGATCCATTCTCATTGTTCCACATCACTGTATTTCCTTCACTGAAATTAAGTGTTTAATATGGAAAATTGTCCTGTTTCCCAAAGTTCAAATGGCAGACGAAAGTCTACCAGGACTGAGCCAAGCATGAAGAGAGCAAGTCAAATTTGGAAAATTATTCTGCATACAGACAGTTCTTTTTCAGTGTTTTAATTGCTGATTTTAATTAGCAAGCAATGGCTCCCCTCCTGTCTCCCGTGAAGTGTAAAATGGCACTTTTTTTATCTCTCACCTACTTGACACACCAAAGCAAAACAAAGGCTGAAAACAGGGACTGCATATCGACCGAGAGAATTCTAGCTTATTGTACAGATATTGCCTGTTCTTACACCATTTCTCGCTCAGAGATGTGTAAATGTGGAGCACCTGACATCAAACAAGGGGAGCTGCTTCTCCTTTTTGTATCATCTCTAGAAAATGTATCATAAACAACCTACAGAAATACTCTATTAATACATGTCTGTTGGGGGAGAAAGTATGTTATGCAAATATTAGTCATTAAAAATGCATTTATTCGTATAATACTCGTCAATGTACTGAAATAATGTTTTCTCCCTCTTCTATCAGCATGTCTCTGATGTGTGAGATCTTTATTTCAGAGGAAGAAAAGTTAACCAGCATAGATTCTTATATAAATTCTTATAAAGAATATGTTTTAATTAGCGTGCTGAATAATATGTATTACTTTTGGGGGGAAACAAGAAAAATATTCCCACATCCTTTATATATTCCTTGAAATATTCACTTCCCATCATTATATATTATACGTATGGGGGCATTATATTGCCTTCTATTGTAAATAGTCTGAAAGGAATAGATTTTTCTCATTTTAGAACTAATCTATTACAATAATGAATTATTTTTGTGATAAATCCTGGAATTATTGCTGGTGTGTTGAGATGAATTATGACAATTTACATATTGATGCCATGTTTGTTGTGCTGTTGATAGGTCGAGCTCAACAGCATAGCTGCAAGGGATGGACGCATCAGAGAGGGAGACAGAATTTTACAGGTGGGAAATTTTTTTTTTTTACACACATTTACACATGCTCATTCACAACCTAATCTTCCAAAAATGATTATCCATCATCCTATTAAACCAGATGATGATTTTGATTATTTATTTGGTAGAGACAATGGGTCCAAAATTTTGTTAACGCACTGACATCTATCTATCTTAAATATGTAAAAAAAAAAAAAGGGTGGTGTAAAATTAATATAAATGAATATACATCAAAATATAACAGTAATTGTTTTTTTCATGTATTTAAAATTAAATAATGAAAATATAATGACTTGCCACTGAATAGTGCTTTGCATGTGTGTGTCTGTACAAATCATTGTACATAAATAAATTGGAAAACCGTGATAAATTGCACTTAAATATCAGTTTTAAATGGATCTGCTTTTGCAGAATGTAGACCAAGTTGCTGTGCCATTCAGCAGTGACGGTAGGGTTAAAGGTTTGGAGAATTTATAGGCAAATGAAGATAAAGAGAGAGCGAGATACAAAAGGCACAAGGCATCTGTGGATGTAACCGTGAGGGAGATGAATACAGTGGTTCAGTGCATGTCTGTCTCACTCTCTCCACCCCTATTATCTTCTTTTGACAGTGCCATTACTCTATAGAGGAAAAGATGAACGGCACCTGTCAAAGGGTGCTTAATTGTGTGTCTGGGCGTGTACCACCACAACAGCTTTTTATGAATGCTGTGGCTCCTGCAGCCCAGTCGGCAGTCTTAGTAATCGATGCAAAGTCTCTCCTCCAGTAAATGCATAATTGACTGTAGGTTGTTATCTCAGAAGGGGGGCCTAGTTTTGGGGTGGGTAAGGAAATGCAATTTTGCTCCACTTCTGTCACTGATGAAGTGTGCTTCCGGTATGAAAATCCTGACACTCTGTCATTATCTTTGTGTGTATGTAATTGTCTCTCTGTGTCCATGTATCTTCCAGATAAATGGTCATGACGTGCAGAACAGGGAAGAAGCTGTCGCTCTCCTCTCAAATGAAAATTCCAGATCCATAGTGTTACTTGTCACCAGACCTGAAGGACAGGTGAGACTGGTAGCCAATCTTAGCCCACATTTAAGTGCCACAGTTCTGTTTCTGTGGATTTTTTTAATTTAAACATATTTGTGAGCTAATCACTTGAGACTAGAGCCACATGAAAATTATGTCAGTAAAATTCAGATTGTTTTATCCCTGTTGAAAAAAAAAACAGCATATGTTGGTTAGGTATGTTTTGATGCATGACAGCTGGTTTGAGCTGGTTATGAGCTGGTCATGTGCTGGTCCTAAGCTCAGGACCATTTTAAACCAGCTCATGACCAACTAAGGACCAGCTTAAACCAGCTCAAACCAGCTGCCATGCTTCAAAACCTATATAACCAGCATATGCTGTTGTTTTTTTTCAACAGGGATCCAAAACCCTTCACAAGTGACTATTCTTGGCTTTGATGTAAATGGCAGCAAAAAGCTAAAATTCTATGTCCATTTCATGTTTTAAAAAGCTCTCATAAAAGACAGTATAAATGGTAAAATATCTACCAAAGCTTGTAAAAATATGTATTCCACCAGAATACACACCTATTTTTGAATGGCCAGCAAAGGAAAAAGATGCTTTTTGCAGTTATGCCAAACTTTGACCCCTTGGTTGGCCCAGAAGTTGTGAACCCTATTGGGATCTTCTCTTTTAGATGGATGGAAGCTGGCTTGATGAAGACCATCAAGAGTTCCTAGAGGAGCTGAAGATGGAGATTTTAGAAGAACAGAAAAACGAGGGAATTCTTCAAACAGCTGGTTGTGTAAAGCGGGTAAGTGTGACCATATTTGCCAAAAGTTCCTTAGAACAAAGACTTGATGTTATGACAGGCATTTGTGTCTGTTCTTGTTTTGCAGTCTAAAAGACATGAGGATGCCTCAGCAAGTACAGATACAGCAACATGTTCTTCTACCATTCTGGAGAAGGACAGTGGCGTGAAATGCCGCTTTGAAGAGAGCTCTGAACATGAATTGCTCTCTCATCCCCAAACATGGACTCAAAGACAACTCCGGGACAGGTGGGAAGCGGGCTCGCATTTGGTTCCTATGGACACCGTAAGCTTGACCAGGCAGGAGAAGGGCCAGGAGGGCAAGTTGAGCGAGAATGGAGTGGAGTGTGACCATTTCCAGCAACTCCTGGAGCTCAAGTGCCAGATCCGTAATAGTGGAGAATGCGGGTTGGTCTACAGGCGAAGCAGTACTATCGAGTGCAGCCTGACGGAGCAGGGCGGAAGTGGAGTGGCACGGGAGCTGCACATGCTCAACGAAGAGCTGCGCAGCATTGAACTTGAGTGCCAGAGCATCATGCAAGCCCACCAGCTGCGCAGGAGCAAGCACGACTCTCCTCGAATGGATAAGGAAAGTCGACTGCGTCGTGCCAAGCTTGCGGACATCAACGAACACCCTGAGAGACTACAAAGTGAGAAGCTCAGAGATAAAGACAGCTCTAGTGCCTACAATACAGCCGAAAGTTCCCGCTCGACTCCACTGGGAACAGAAGGTTCACCAGATCATTCTCTACAGCATCGAGTCCACCTGACCAATCAGAGGAACCTTCGGAGTACCCAACACTTGCAGAGTCCCTACAATAGTCCCATCTTGTCTTTACCCAGCCAAAGTAGCCCTACTTGCAGTCGTGCCCATACGTACACCAGCTCCACACCACCCTTACAGACCCCCATCACCAGTCCTGGTTCACAAGGACCCAGCCAGACCTTCTCCAGCAGCTTGGAGCAAAGCCCCAGCAACCCCTCGGAGTCAGACCCAGCGCTTCCAGCTGATGATGAGCGCTGCGAGAAAGAAAGACACCGGAATAGGGTTGCAACCACTCTGCACTCCCAATCACCCTACCACAGTAACACCACAACAACTCAGCCTCCCAGCACACGACACTACCAGAGTTACCTACAGCTCCTACAACAACATTCCTCTTCCTCTCTGGAGTACTCCCAGAGCCAGCTTAGCCTCCTCAGCCTCCGTGGACGGCCTGGACCCTCGCCACCTGGCCGACTTGAATGGAAGGTCAAAGTACGAGCAGACGGAACCAGGTATGTGGCACGTCGGCCCGCACGGGACCGCATCCTGCGCGAACGAGCCTTACGGATCCGGGAGGAACGCAGTGGTGGGATGACTACAGATGACGACGCAGTCAGCGAGTTGAAGATGGGCCGGTACTGGAGTAAAGAAGAACGCAAGCAGCAGCTAGCACGGGCCAGAGAACAGAGGCGCAGGAGGGAGTTCATGCAAAGGAGCCGGCTTGAGTGCCTCAGGGAGACCATGGGGACGGCAAGTGGAGAGGTCAGCATCTTGGAGCTCAGTCATAAGAAGATGCTGAAGAAACGAAACAAGAAGATCCTTGACAACTGGATGACCATTCAAGAGCTCATGAGCCATGGAGCACGAGCACCTGAGGGCACCAAAGTTCACAATGCCTTCCTGTCAGTCACCACAGTTTAGAGAAAAGCATGACCCCAGGTGGTCTCGGTTTATGTACTTGCCTCATTCCAAGTGGCCATTTTATAAAGGTGAAGATGCAGATATTTTTCATGTTTTGTGAAACTGAGTAATACTTTGTGAAAACTCAATTAAACTCAAGACATCAAGAAATGTGAATGTTCAAAAACTCTTTTGATATACTGACACGTTGACACTACCGTTACAGACCTCGCTGTGTTTTCATACTAGAATGTATAAAAGACGGTTTTAATAGGATTTTACACATTACATTGTGGTTTAATGTAGTGTTTCTTTCCATGCATTTGTATTTTATAAATGGCAAGTTTTCATGCGATATAAAATACAGTACTTGAATATCGGCTTTTGCTGCCATTACATATTTTAAATCTGAAATGTAAATATCTGTAACTGTTCTTATTAAGATCTTCATGGGTTAAGGTCTTCATTGCAGTTTAATGGGTTTACAAGAGTCAATTGACATACTGCACGATGTTACCATTTTAATGGTATTGTATACAATACGTACGATTTTTGTACTGTTCTGTATGAACATTATTTATATTTTTGAGTCTAATAAGTTATCTTATTTCATCTTTATAATGCCAAATGACCCAGTCTGTATCTCAGTCAAGCGCTAAACATGGAGTTTCTACCACTCTCATTGTGCCTTGTATAGAGGCTCATTTTTCTACTACAGGTTGTGAAGAGACACCTTGAGTAATCTTGCTGTCATGTTTTTAGTCTTTTTTTGATGTGTTAAACAGCTTTGTAGCCAGGTCTGTGTGTTCTAGGTGTGCTACATAAGGAAAAAAGGATAATAAATTATTGTTATATAACTAAAAAATTAGCAGTCTTGTAATCCTTCCAGACTTTCAGTAACCAAACCGTTCAGAATACAAAGATTGTAGCTTCCAGCTTTGATTGATTAGTATTATGATTGACTGCTTGAACTAATTAAGCTTGAGATCAAGAACTGCATTGATGAGATAAACTGTGATTATATCATTAGAGTCAGACAACATTGGCATTTGTCCGATTCGCATCTCACCCAAATACCACAACTGTCATTGTTAAACTGACATCCTGGCAGTTAGTTGCATTAAAATCAAATCTGTTTGACTGGAAATGTAATTCTTTGCACAAATACCTAAATGTTTATCTTGCCGTCAGACCATCAAACACTGCACTGTATTTGATGCAAATGTTCTTAGGTATTATTGTAGGTAAAATGTATGTAAAGATAAGCAAATATTGTTAGCTGTTAAGATATTATGAAGTTTACTTTTCTTACCAAATTAATGAATTGTTAAGTCTTATTTTAGGCATAACCCTCTCAAAACAAGTTTATCTGATGCAATTTTTTTTGCACAAGTAAATTTGTCACTTTAAGGATGTTGAAAACCAGAAAAAATACCAATTAATGACACTATGACACAAATACAGTTAAATCTAAAAATCTAACATCCTACATGAACATATAAAAAGATAATTTGATATTAGTTTGGTTATACGTGCAGAATATTTCTACACAGATTGTTCTGAATGGATGAAAGCTGCCTGAGGTTGTTAGAATGGTTTGTGTGTGAGGGAGGTTGGAGGCTTTTTGAAGTCTAATGTTTTTCATCTTTGCTATGAATGTGTGCTGCATGTAAAGACCTGTCTGCCTCTGTTTCAAAGTGATAACACTAACGTAGGCCTCATGCACGGGTCCCTTAAACCTCAGATGCGTTGAGTCACTTGAACACTGATTTCATTGAGACCCTTTTGAATACGTGCCTGTTGTGTTGAACCCAAATTTTAGTTAAAATTTACTTTAGCAAGTAAATAAATTTACCACTTAGCTAGTAATTTTATAAGGAATGGCAATATTGTAATTGTAGAATGTATCCATAATCACCTGTGTAATGCAGCTGATAGAAAGCTCTTTTGTGTTACTGATAAATCAGAAGGATGGCCTACAAAATGCATGCCACAGCATCTCAGAATGCGTTCTTGAATATTTCAGCATGTGGAGGTTTTTGTAATTCCATCTTCTCATCACAAATCCTCTGCATTTTAGCTGTTCAATCTTTAGATTCTTTCCATCTTTCATGTTTTCAATCTTCATCTTAAGCTGAACTCTCAGGTTTATGAACTTTTCCTAATTACCAGCTACAGAAATTGCTCCTGTCTTGCGTTATGGCCCTGCTGTGGAAGAATATTCTCTCAGACTGAATATGGCGAAAATATGCTGTATTATGTATGTGTGCCAGTCGTTTACCTCGTTAAGGTTCTCTTTCACATTTATTTATTCATAAATGCTCATTATGACTGACAGAGTGAAGACTTGTGAAACGAGAGAAGGGATATCAAAGCAAGTGCCTTTTCCCCTTCGTCGTCTCTCTCACACTCTCTCTCTCTATTTTACTACAAAGAATAATGGAGAGCACTGTCAATCCATGTGATGTTCACACTTCACATTGAAGAAGAGCTTTATCTTCTTTAAAGTAATAGTGCACCCCAAAAAAAAGGACATTTCTGTCATCATTTACACTCTCCCTCGCATCATTCAAAACCAATGTGTCTTTCTTTTGTGTAACACCATTAAAATAGGGGTCCATAACCTTGACATTTCCATTTGTAGTCCCACTTTTTTTGTTAACTGCTGAAAAAATCCATTCATCCATCCATCCATCCAGCCAACCAACTAACAATCTTTATCTATCCATCAATCTATCCATCCATCCATCCAATTAACCAACCAAGAATTTTTATCTATTCTTCAATCCATCCATCTGACAATCCATATCTATCCATCCGTCTGTCCATCCAACCAACCAACAATCTTTATCTATCCAACCAACCAACCAACCAAGAATCTTTATCCATCCATCCATCCATCTGTCCATCCATATCTGTCCATCCATTCGACTATCTTTATCTATTTATCCAGCCATTAATCCATCCATCCAATCATCTATATCTCCATCCGACAATCTTTATCCATCCATCCAACCAAACAACCAACAATCTTTATCTATGCAACCATCTATACATCCATCCAACTAACCAACCAACCAAGAATCTTTATCCATCCATCTGAGCATCCGTATCTATCCATTCATTTGACAATCTTTATCCATCCATCCATCTAACCAACCAACCAACCAACCATCTTTATCTATCCATCCATCCAACTAACCAAGCAACCAACCAAGAATCTTTATCTATTCATCCGTCCATCCATCCATCCATCCCACAATCCATATCTTTAACCATCCATCCATTCATCCAACCAACAATCTTTATCTATCTATCCATCCATCCATCCATTGTTCCAACAGTGCATAACTATCCATAAATTCAACTTTTATTCATTCTTTATCTATCCGTTCATTCATCCATCCAACCAACCAACTAATGAACAATCTTTATCTATCCATCTATCCATCTATCCATCCATTCATCCATTGTTCAGACAATCCATAACTATCCATAAATTCAACTTTTATTCATTCTTTATCTATTCGTTCATTCATCCATCCAACCAACCAACTAATGAACAATCTTTATCTATCCATCTATCCATCTATCCATCCATCCATTCATCCATTGTTCAGACAATCCATAACTATCCATAAATTCAACTTTTATTCATTCTTTATCTATCCGTTCATTCATCCATCCAACCAACCAACTAATGAACAATCTTTATCTATCCATCTATCCATCTATCCATCCATCCATCCATTCATCCATTGTTCAGACAATCCATATATATCCATCAATTCAACTGTCTTTATCCATCCATCCATCCAACCAACCAACCAACTATCCAACCAACCAACAATCTTTATCTATCCATCTATTCAACCAACAAACTATAATTATTTATCTATCTGACAGTCTTTATTCATCATCCATCCATCCATCCGACAATCTTTATCCATCCATCCACTGATAATCCATTCACTATATACTGTATACAGTATATACTGTATGTATATATATATATATATATATAGAGAGAGAGAGAGAGAGAGAGAGAATTATATAGAATTAACTTTCACATTCAAGTATTCCACTATACTTATAAACATCGTTTGTAAAAAAAAAAAAAAAAAAAAAAAAAAAAATCCACTGAAAAATTACTCAAGTTGGGAACAACATGAGTAAATAAAAACAACCAGAACATGACTTTGTGAGTCTAGACAGACTGAATACACAGTATAACTCTCCTGCCAAAACATCTCTCCTGATAGTGTGTAATGACTTTTCATTTCTGGGGTGTAGAGTGTCACATTCCTTTTGAGTTTTTGGTGTACTTGAGCTGAACTCAGCAGTATTTGATTTTTTCCCTCCCGTAACATCCTTTGCATGCTTTTTGAAGCTCCAGCTCTCAGAGCTCTCTAAGCCCGTTGGGAAAGCAGAGACATGAGAGAGCATGACAGAAATAATGGGGTGAATCCAAAAACAAGGGCTGATGAAAAGACAAAAGAACCGAGAGCTGACAGGGTGGGAGGTGAACAGTAGTGTGTCTTTTCTATATAGCCATCTTCTGACTTTGATGATGGACACACAGTCTGTGAAACTGCCCTGTGGACTTTTGTTGCTTTCTGGCATTTTTTTAATGAGCTGTCAGACACAACACTGCAAACTTGAGTTTGTAAGAAATAAGATACAAGTGAAAAGTTGATGGAAAAATTCAGGTCAGAGAGCTACTGTTTTTGTTAACTATAACTATTAAATGTATTAAAATGAAATAACAATTGAAATTCAGTTAAGATACTATCTACTTGAAATAAAATAAGTTTAAATTAAAGTATTGAAATCACTTAAAACTAAAACTGAAATAAAAAAAGAAAGCTAATATAAATATAAAATAATAATAAAAAAATTAAAATAAAAGTACTATAAATAATAAATAAAATAAAAAAAAACACTGGGTCAAAAGTGAATAAATGTAGATATATATATATACCAATGTTTTCAGTGCATTAAAGCAAAAATAATACTATAAAAATAATGTCATGTCTTTTATTTTGCAAAAAAACTGTTCCATTTTTCAATTGTTCTTGTGCATTCAGAGATCCCACTGTGAGTGTTTTGAAACTACAATATATTGGAGGCAAAGTCTTGACTGCCTGAAACAGTGTCTGGCATAATTAAAGGCTTATACTGTGAGACATCAGTGCCCATGTTGAGATTCATTGAACAATGGCTCTTAATCCAACAGTAAGCAGCTGTTTGTGCATGGAGAACCTGAAAATAAGGCAGTTCTCCTCCAAACACGGCAACATCTCTAATCCTCCACACAGCATTACGGATTCATGTTTCATATTCAGAAAAACAACATTTGCACACACTGAGAACAAAAGGAATAATTTGCAGGCAAGGAGAGATAATAGACAGAAGTCAGAGAACAATAGACAAGGACAGCTGTAGATATTGGCAGGTTTGATGACTTTGTGCCATGGAAAGGGACTGCAGCGTAGGCAGAGATAACATGACCTGAAAGGAATAATTCACCCCAAAATAAAAAAGATGCTGAAAATGTACGCACCCTCAGGCTATGAGGGTAAGTTTGTTTCTTCTTTAGAACATATTTGGAGAAATTTAACATTAAATTAATTGCTCACCAGTGAATCATCTGCAGTGAATGGGTGCCGAATGAGAGTCCAAACAGCTAATGCAGCTTTTTTACTTCACAAGACATTAATTGACTGGAGTGGTGTGGACTACTTGTAGATTATTGGGATGTTTTTATCAGCTGTTTGAACTGATGGCATCCATTCACTGATCCATAGGTGAACAAATGATATAATGCTAAATTTCTGTACAGATGAAAAACAAAATCATCTACATCTTGGATGGCCAGGCAGTGAGTAAATTTTCAGCAAGATTTCGATTTTGGGTGAACTGTTTCTTGAAGTCAGAGTTGGTGATTTTAGCAACATGAAGGACAGCAAATGTCCAGTTTCAAAGTTAAGGAAAGTTTCATTTTATGCAAAAAATCAGTAATGCATGATGGAGGGCATTCATTTTCTAACTTTGCATGTCGTGCAAGGCCCACTGAAAATCCATTCAGCCTCCATGCTCAGATCTCAGCAGGTGCGCTACGCATTTCAAACCCCCTTCTGGCCCCCTCAGCTCTCATTGGTTTGTTAAGGTGTAGTTTTTAGCACAGGCAAGTTTTGGCAGTCAAAAACATGAGCGCATAGGAGGAGAAGCACAATTATAATTAGCTGAGCTGACAACATGCCAACGGCTCACACACACACACACACTCACACATCAGCCTCATTTTGTCTTCTTTTTATTCCTTTAAAAAGAAAGCAATGTTCAATTTGTTTGTACTGATTTTGTTGTGTTTCAAACACCGTTTCAAGCAATTATCCAGAGTGAGAATCTGGAGTAACAAACTGATATTAATGGAAACCAGTAAGGGTTGGGTATTGGGGATCAGTTCAGCTGCATTATTATTGTTCTTTTGTTTTGAATAGGGCATGTTTTGCAGAAATTTGGCAGTTTGATGGATGTTGATTCAGAAAGGAAACGGTAATGTTTTATGGCAAAAGATAATGCTCAGCTAAAAGCTTTCTGCTCTTCAATAGCATGCTCAGTTCACCTGTATTGATCCAGCACAGGTGAGATGTTTTCTTGGCATGCCTCATAGATCCTCTCATTGTTGATTAACTCTTTTGTAGCTCACCAATCCTTCAAAATGCCCTCTAAAGATTTGCTCAAAGCCTTGGCAAGAGCAAAGGATGGCAACACACAGACCATGTTTCTTTTTGTTGCTTATGTATCCTTCAAACACAATCTCTTTAGACTAGTCAGGGTTTCAATTATTAAATGAGCTTAAGTGGTCTATGTCTTTTTTCTCTATTTACATTTATGCATTCAAAAAGTCTTATGATTAATAGGTCCATACATACTCTGTAGATGAATTTACATGAACTCAAATCTGATGCAAAAGCATTCGAGTATTTCAAATGAATGCATTTGGGTAGTTGACGCCCTGCGGTGTGACATGTATTCCATATAAACATAATTTTGCTAATTAATTCTACTTATTATGCATGCAGCTTTATGAGCTCATATTGAGAGACTAAATGGAATATTTGCATTATTTTAAAACTCATTTGTTATACTGCTGAACCATTTAAAATGAATTAGTATATGGTGGTATATGGTAGGATAAAGTAACACTTTGCCATAAAGTTAAATTGGTTATCACTAGTTAATTCGTTAACATGAACTAACAATGAAAAATGCATTCATTAATCTTAATTAATGTTAATTTTAACATTTACAAATGCATTATTAAAATGAAAATTTGTGTCTGTTATTATTATTAGTATTATTATTTATTAATGGACCTAAGCTAATAACGAACAGTTGTATTTCTATTAACTAATGTTAACAAAGAATACTAAATATTATAACAAATTAATTTCTCATTGTTAATGCTAACTAATAACCAAAAATATGCATTAATATATTCTAAAATATATACTTTCCTAAATGCATTCATAGTTCAACCTAAAATTTTGATATTGATTTAAAAAAGAAAATTAATTAATTCAGTTTTTTTCCTTTTAAAATAATTGCATCCACTATAGCGGTGCACATTGTTCAGATTCGCTCACCAATATTCTGAGTGCTGGATTTAATAAGCATGAAATGGCATGTGCCAATCAGCCATATGGAGTTTCCTTTCTTCCTCAAGCTCCAACACTCACAAATGTTTTTGGTGCAGAAAGTGAGATTCATTTTATGAACATGAATATGGCTGGCCTTCCACTTTTTTTCTTTCTCTGTGAAAAACTTTATGGAGGTGTGAGGTCTGACAGCTCACTCTTGTTTCCGACTGAGGAGCACAGATGGCGCCCCTCTCTTAGAAATCCTTTTGAAACCCCTTTGAAGCCATGAAAAAATGAAGAGCGAATGAAAATAAATTAAGAGATCCACTCAAGAAGATTGAACTGGTTGATTCAGACTTTATAGGAACCAGAAGTGTGATCGCCAGATTTTTATTGCAGAAAGAAGACTGATGTTTGATATTTCACATTGTGGCAGGTTATTGATTTATTTTATCTTATCATTTGATATGCAATCAACATTTTAGCAGAGCACTGAGTTCAGAAAAGAGCACTAATACCATTGCTTCTCTTCTGAACTAAAAGGAATTTAATTGAAATATGGCACTTTATTCCACGATAAATGCAGTGTTAAATCACTCTAAAAGTGCACAAACTGCAGGATGTATAATGCAAGAGTCAGACATGCACTTCTGTGATCAATAAAAGATTCATTTGAGGAAAGGATGTGAGTGTATAAGTAAACGCCCGGTCACTCTGCGTGCAGACTAATCAGATTACCTGACAGCAAGACAAACAGTCCTACATGGAGATATTGATTCAGCTAATTAAGCTCAATATAAGTTGTGTTTGTGATTGGAATCATAACCAAAACCAGTCGATGCAAGAGAGTCTGCAAATGAGACTTGTTGCATTTGTGTATCCAGTGTATTGGACATACTTTGGCGCCACATTACTTTGGCTCCAGACTCTTGTGTTAACTTGAGTGCTCTTGAGTAACTTGTGTTGGGTGTGGAGATGGGATCAGTACATATATGTCTTGGAAAAGCTTTTATTGAATTGAATTAAGAATGCCTTTTAAATTACAATTAATTTGGATAAATTGCAAAAGTGCATAATTGTGAATCAACATTGAATTTAAGGGAGTGTAATTAGAGTTATATTTTAAGTAAAATTTCAAATGAATATTAAAACATTACATGACTGCTTTAAATAAAGCACACTGTATGATTTATACTAGTCCTGTAATTGTTTAGTGTGACCCTAGATTCCTGGCCAGGATTTCTAAATTGCCTAAATGCCCAGGTTTTGGCTATGTTTTCCTATTGTTTTCATACGTTCTGAAAGACTGACAAGTGATTTGACAAATAGTATGCAGTCATTGTATATAATCAACAAATCCTGGCAGGCAAGAAGATGGGTTATTTGAGAACGGTGCAAATATGTGTACATATAGTTTATAAGGACTGTAGAAAGCACTTCTTTAGTGCCAAGACATTTTGGGCAATTTAGACATTTAGAAAAGAAAAAGAGGACATATTGTTATAAGATAGCTGCTTGTCAGAATTTATGAACAAGATCCCAGCTATATGCCATAGCACACTGCTGGATCTTATTCAGACTTACAGTAATGTAAAAATGGACACATGCAAGAAGACTCGGCCTGGAGTTTTACCTCGTCAATTCGTGACATGTTTGGTGGCTGTGAACTGTATTCATATGTGGAACTGCAAGCAAAAATAGCTTTAATCTATAGCATTAATTTTGATCATGGAAACGAAAAAATGGAAAAAAAAAATTAAGACAATGTGTTTAGAGCAAGTGGTAGTTTGTTGATGTTGCGCTAATTGTGTCATCAGGTTCTGTGCTCCTAATGATTTTTTATTTTGACAGTCATAGTAGGAGATGCCACACTGCAGGACTCTGCCTCAAAACATCTGACATTAACAGAATATCATCAGCGGTCAAATCTGATCGCAGTGCTCATTATTCGGTTGTCAAACTAGCAACTGACTTGCATAACTAGGATAAGAGGAATGTTTGCATTTAGATGGCCAAATTGAGGCCAAAATTGTACAGTGTGCACTCATCTTAACATTTTTGTTTTTTAGTATTTAAAAAAAATATTTTAATGTCAACATTAAGATAAATGTTATCATACACACAACATCCGGGGTAAATATAATCTACAAAAATTTGTATATAACTTGTGAATAATTTTATGGCCATTTCATGGAAGAACACTTCATTTCCCAGAATGCTCTAATTTGCCCAAATTGTGATGTCATCAAACATGTCCATAGTTAATGTGATACATAGTTAATGTGGGCTACACCTGTCTGCTAAGACCTTGTGTGAACTTGAGGAGCACTGATTTTTATTTTGTTGATTAAAAGTAATTGCAAAAATTGGCTGCAAAAAGTTAAGTTAGTTCTGTGAAAGTTAGCATCGTTTGAGAAAAAAATAAAAAGCATGACCAAGTGAAAGAGAAGGATTTAGGACACACTAAGAATCAGGTGTGTTGCTGCACAGCTGCTCTATTGTGGGACTGGCAATGGAGTGAAAATGAATTGAGGAAATGCAAATATTCCATCATACTCATAGTTCATAAAGTAAGTTTGGTTGTTTTAGTGGCTCATGCTACAAATCCCCTTCCATGTGACTATCTGTATTTTTTCTCAATTCATTAGACCTACTCAAATCCTTTATAAATTGTTTCTCTTTTATCTAGCTTGTAAAGTGATTGTGTTTCTATGTGCCATAGTTAGTTCATTATCAAATGAGAATCATTTCTGTCAAGCTAGTAAATGCACCACGTAATTGATACCTGCAGCTTGTTCGGACTAGACGCTAGTTCATTATTGGCCTGAGGCAAGATGAGTCTATTCACATGCTCATTTTATTATTAGATAATGTATTAAAAGCATGTAAGCAGAGATTGTTTAATATCATTATTATGTTTCATGACCTCAGGCTGTCATGAAAGGAGGTGTCTTGTAAACTGGTTAAACTAAGGGTTGAGGTGCGAGTTATTTTTGGCTTCCACTCCACCTTCTGCTCAATTTATTAGAGTACATGAGAAGGTTTTTCCTCCATTTTAATGACAGACTGTGATGCACTGCAATATTATGATGATGTGCCATTCATTAGAGTAAATAGTCTTTTGAAAGCAGCTGTTCTCTAAAAACAAAACCAGGACTTGTGACGTATGAAAGACCCTTGGGTGTTTTCCACTTCTTATCCATTTGTGTCTCATTGCAGCTATTATAAATGCAAAAATGTAATCATGTCTCTGCATTGATGTAATCTCTAGGTTTCTTCTGACCTTGATATGCTGAATGTTTCTTTCTAAGAACCAGTGCGTTTGCTGGAAGTATTGCTCATAACTCGAAAGGGAGTAATTATTCAGAAAAAGTGCTGTGGAAAGCAAAACTGGGCAAATATAGCAAGACCTAGATACAGAGATTGAGAACTAGCATATGTGTGTGCGCGCGGTTGCATGAATGTATACTCTTGCAAAGAGGCTGATCTGTGCATTAGTTTAATTTAAAGCTTTACTATTCCTCAATTTTTCTTATTCTGAATCTGATTATATATTGCACCAAAACATGGTTCAGTCTCCATGTAATATTAATATCTGCCATCTAAAAATTATGTTTTGACCACAGGTTCTAAAAAGTAAAGGTATTTGAATGCACAGCTTTAGAAATGTTAAAATCTTTACGAATCCTTTATTTTATAAATATACTTGTATTGTTCATTTTTTATTATTATTGTATGGATATTTTGAGCACATTAACCTTAACAGTGACAGTTTTAGTATAAATCTATATAATAGTATATTGCAAGATCATTTCATGGAATGTTTTTGTTCCAGATAAATACAAAAATGATTGACATTTCATTTTGAAGTTTCAGCTTTGGTAAATAAATGAATCAGTGTTTTGAACAAATAGGTAGAATAAATGATTCAATGACTCATTCATAAAAACAGTAGCTGAATTCGGAATAGCACACTAGCATACTACTTGCACACTACTACTAACTAGACGGGAACAGTCACACTCTTTTGGGGGCAGTCATGGCCTAATGGTTAGAGAGTCGGACTTGTAACCCAAAGGTTGCATGGGTTAAATGCAGAGCACAAATTCCAAGTATGGGCCACACTTCACTTTACTTTCACACACTTTCACTATTTCTGTCACATGAAGGCATGACTTGATCTCATGAATGTGCGTTTCAATGGCACAATTTTCTGTTTCTATTTGGTGTACTATTTATGCGCAAAAATTATCTTTGGCGTGCATACGCAATTGGTAGGTTTAGGGGTGTGGGGTAGATGCGTATTATATTATTATATTCTATGTACGCCAAAATGCATATTATATGCACGCCAACAAAGTGCGAATCATATGCACTCAAAACCTGCGCATTATATGCATGTCAAGCACGTGCGTATCATATGCACGGCAAAGTCCGTTTCTGCATATAAGTAGCACGTAAAATAAAATAAAAAAATTGCAATTGATACTCATTTTCATGAGAACGGCTCGAAGACATGGCATAAATAATATGAGTAGTATGCTATTCTGAATTCAGTTGCTTGAATCAGCGTTTTTGTGGACCTTATTGTTGTATAATGCCAAATATCAACCATCATAATTCCAAACTAGTTTCATGTCATTGCATTGAACATTTAATTAATTTCATGGATTAAAAACATGTTAGAATTCTGTTACTAATGTGTATTTCAGATGCCCGAATTACACTTTACCTACCAAATCCCAATGGAAAGCAGAGCTTTTCCAACAACTTGCAAGTTGAACAGCAGACTTGATTTTCCTCTTTATATTGTCATCTGTCATGGTTCTTTTGAAGCACTGGAGATGGAAGTGTCTATAAATGGATCCTGGAGATGCAATCTGCACTGGTTTGTGCTACAGGCAGAGCTTGTTTACAGAATGTAATATATGATAATGCTCTTGGCCAGTTTCCCTAGTGGTATCTGAGATGATAGGGGCTGTGATTTCAATTGACATCCTCAACTAAACATCAATCATCTAGAACGTTCAAAGAAATGATTGCTGCTAGTCGGCTGTGTAAGAAATGTAATATTATGTAAATGTACCCAGTGCTGAAGGCCCAGTTTTTTACCTCAGCTTGAGTGTCTCTTTCTTCAAAACAACTTCATGCACTATCATGATTGATTAATCTTGCTAGGTGTCTCGATATTCTCTAGATGGCACATAGCATCCCCCCCGAGCGTCAGGACTGTCTTGTGTTCAGCATCTGTCAGGATCTGTATTCCCCCGCCTGTACCAACACATCCTGTGAAGGACAAATTAATTAGCTGGTGCAAATGCTAGCAGATGGCTGTGAAGGACACTCGCTGCACCTCAGGTGAAAACACTTGCCCAAATTCATGTAGATTTCCCTTATCGCATATCTCAAGATGCTGCCATGTGTCCACCCCGGAGAAGCCCCTGAAGTATGTACTTGGGAAAAACCGTCTGCTGCCGTTTCACAATTCAATTTTTCAAACAAAAACCCTGATTTGCAATAATTTTAACCTGGCAAAGAGGATAAGAAAGATTAATTCAACATCATTACAAAGCTCACAATTTCAGTTGGTTGGAACAGAAACGAGTGCTATCCGGAGCAGCCCGCTTTCACTTCCAACCGCAATTACAAATAATCAGTCCAATCAGTATGCTAATCTCTCGTGATCAAACCGACAATTCATCAAAGTCGCTAATTTGCCGGCTGTCTCAGGTCTTTTATTTTGCCCTCTTTTCTGCAAATACGATAACCGGTTAACATTATCGGTGCCTTATCAGGCCCGGGCCAGAACAATGGTACCAGTCCAAGCCTGAATGAACTGAAAAGGTGGCGGAGAAGACAGCCATTGTGTTTTTTTTGTCACTATGTAGCTGATAAAGTGAGTCTGTGAGGAGAACGAACGGAGAGGCCTATCAATTATAGCTCAATTGTTTCCTATTCATTTCTAATTTAATGAGGGGGGAGACGGTAGCATAGTAGCGTACGGTATGGAAACAAAGGCCTACACAAGCCTTTCAGGCTTCGTATCGCAGCACAAATGAATACAGAAATCCCCTCAAATCTCATGTTATTGTTTGTGTGCTTGAGTCAATCGCATTGAGCAACAAAAGATCTAAATACAAAGCTAAGCTAGCGCTAGCTGCTAACTCAAGTGTTTTGAATGACAGCGAATTCATTATTCTTGCCGTTTTTTTATGATCCAGTTTGCGGTTTTATCTGTTTTTAATCTGTCTTGTCTTAAATTTGATGAAGCCGAGGCTCGCAGTGTCAAATTATGACGAGTTTATCAGCATAAACGCATATGAGGCGTAATTAGTTAGATTTCCCACAAGGTACCACAAATTGTCTCGCTCACGTTTGCGCAAATTGTGACAATGAATGTAAACAGTAAGTCATCAAATGAATAATTGCTTGTGTCTAATTGGAGATGTTCATTTTGAGACAACATCAGCAGTGATGTGGAGGAGCGCGAGGGGAGGGGGTGCTTTATTGACACGGGTCTTCGCACAAATCAAAGTTTCCGAAAAGGAAATGAACCATTCAGAAGTCATCGCAAATGACAGATATTCCTCGACGTTAGGGGAATGTGGTGACTGCTGCATTTTTGAAACGCAAAAGTGACAGTTTAATTACCTTTGCCTAATGTGAAGATGGAAAGGGTTCGAGTCACTATGAGAGCACGTGTACATTTACAGTGGGTTTTTTTCTTTTAAATGATCCTATGAATCACACGAATGCTCTCTGTTTTGGCAAGCACAGCACTTTTTGAATCTACGCACCCCTCACATGGATCCACAGCTGAAATCAAACATGATTATACTTTGTGTTCATAACACCATTCGCTTTACTGAGTTTAAATGATGTTGCTTTTACCAAAGTGCATTTAAGGTTTAATGGTTTGAAAACCAATTGGGTAGATGATGTTTGGGAAGGTGATTGTAGTGTCCTGTGATGTGATATGCCTCACTCTCAGAAATGGTACAACAGCTGTCACCTGGGCAGTATTGTATATGTACAATTTAGGGATAAATAAGATACAAAAAATTTACTTTTGAAAGTTGCTGCCCTAATTAACAATTACAACAGCATTTAATTAAAAAAATTATAATTATAATAAAAATAATTTATTGGGATTATTTATTATTATTAATTTATTATCTCCCTGAAGATGTCCTTGGCATTTTCCTCTGCTCAGGTACCATACCAACCACAGCACCAATTTTTACTCTTAGTATCTTGAAGGAATTGCATTCTCTTTTTTTTTTTTCAACAAAAAATAATTTCCATTAGTGTTATTTAACAAATGTAATGGCAGGTTTGACTTTTAATCTCACACCAATATGTTCTCTTCATTGACATACACTTAAATAATGATTTGAATCGCCCTATGGGCAGCTGACTGACATGTTTTGCCACTTTGAGGCCCACAGGTTGAATTTCGCTCTCGTTTTCTGAATGAGATTTTCCTGCAATCTCACCCTGCAGGCATCTGCATCCAGCTCTCTGGGCTTCTTTATCAAGGAAAAGAGTTCAAACTGAATCGATGCAGCACACAATGGAGTTGAACTCGAATGTAAATTGGCTCACTTGGGAGACAGAACGCGTTTCTTGCTTCACATACAGTAAGAGAGAAGAGATGTCTATTCAGGTCACCATAAGCACATATATTCAGTAGCCGAGTAATAAATAATGACATTTGTGAAACGTATCACAGGAAATGGCTTCATTCCTGATGTATTTCTTTTGGTTTCAGGGTGTTTTCTGCAGTAAGAGATGTAGGTTGATTTGTCTTGTCTTATTTTGGATTTTGGTTGTTTGTCTATTCATTGCTGGTTGTTTCTTGTTCCCCTCAATTCAATTGTGCCCACTCAGAGATCTGCTGTGTGCTCAGTCATTGTTTTTGTTGTTGTTTTGCATGCATGCATGCATGCAATGTTTGGTTTTTGCAATGTTCGGTGAGTCTTTGTTCTTTATTGTTTTTGTATTGATTTCACTTTAGAGCTTTCTTTTTGCTGGTTTCTGATTACAAAAAAGTAATCTTATTACTTTTTTTGAATAAAAAAGTAAATGTTCAGTGGTCCAACGATAATGATTTTTAATGAAAAATGCAGACGCTGTTATCAAGTTCTATTTACGACTCTAGATAATACCTCTGCCCAAAAAAAAAAAAAAAAAAAAAAAAATTACTTTCAGGGCCTTTTGATTTTTAAATGACTTATTAAAGCTTGAAAAGGTATTCAGTCAAAAACTCTCTTTAAAAAATGCTTAAACCATCTTAAGCTGGTTTGGTGGTCTTCCATCCTGATCTGGGCAGTGTTTCACCAAAGTAAGTAGATCTTTGGTGCCAATAATTTCTATGAACTATAGGCTTATGACACTTTTGGGAAATGCTGGCGTTGACTTTCTTTTCAATTTTTTTGTTTGATTAATATTAATGACATGCAAGCATAACGATGTGTTATTTCGCATACCTTTTTGCATAAAAAAAAGAAGACGTAACTAAATGCATTTATACTAACACTTTGGCAAGGGAGAAATTTGTCAACAAATACTGGTATTGTTACTTTTTTTCATTTTACGGTGGTTCACAACAAAGGGGCCCCAAACCTTTAAAGGGGCCACAAGATGACTTAGGATAATTTAAAATAAGACAAAACAAGCATTAAAATTAGCTATAAACAATTAAAAGGTATTTCTTATTTTACTTCCCATGAAGAACCACACGAAGTTCTTTCATGCAGTCTTGGAAAACTTGGATATTTGAAGTAGTTTCATTTTACAAATATTACTGTTTTTTTTTCTCCTTCTAATGAATATTCATTCTACTAGTTAAGCCAAGCTCTAAAATATTTTATCAGGCAGAAATTGAGTAAAACAATAGTTTTACAATCCTTATTCAGTAAACTGCGAACAGCTGGAAGAGTAATGCAAATTTGTTTGTTAAAAAACTGGGATCCTTGAAAAAAAATCAGCTCCTAAAATGACTGGAATTATGAAATGTAATTCTTTGTAATTATTTTAGTTGCATTTTTAATTTGTTGAAACTAGTGCCAATAAATTTAATCCAACTAGTTAAAACTTATTTGGATGTTGAACGTATTGATACTTCAATCCATATCTGGCAAACTAACACTTCAGTAAACGGATTTCAAAAAATATTGCACCACATTTAATAATGTGAACATTTTTCAAATATTGTCTTGTGTCCCACAGAAGAAATAAACTCATACAGATTTGGAAATAGGAAATAGACAATAGACCCACAGATTTTTTGTTTTAGACTCAATGTTTATCTACTGTCCATGAACTGAAGTGATAAAGAGTGAACGGATGCAAAAAGTATAATGGCACGCTATGAAAGGAGACGCCAGTAAATGGTGATTTGTTTTAAAAAAGGTTTATTTAACAAATGAACTTGGTCACATCACTTCTGATATCTCAGTATATTAGTATTAAACTTTTAGGTTTAAAACCTGAAATTCATAGTTTATCACAATGTCATAAAGTAAACTTTTGAGTGGTTATTTATTTTGTTTGTTAGTTTTTTCACTACATGATTTGTGTATGCCTTTCTTGCAGTGTCCACTGCTGTCATTTCTAATTATTATTGCAAATTTTTAATAAAAGAAAGAAAAAAAATGTATAATTATGTATTCACTCAAATGTCATTCCAAAACTTCATTTCCAGGAAAAAAGTCAAATTGTTAACTTGCGTCTAATTTATTTATTTTTTCATCAATATGATAAAATCTAAATAGTAGTAGCAGCAGTAGTAGAAATAATAATAATAAAAATAGGATTCAAATCCTTAATAAGATAAAACAATTAAGGATTCATTCATTATTTTAAAATAATAATAATAATTATTATTATTATTATTATTAAAAACAAATACAATTACAGAAATCAGTATCATAATATCAGAAGATCAGTTAACATAAAATTTCACAGAATGGTATTCAAGGCAAATATTTTCCTTTTGAATTTTTATTTATTGATTTTATTAGTAGCAGTAATAGCAGTACTTTTTTTTTTTTTTTTTTTTTTTACATGCAGTGCGGCCTGTAATATTTATTTTCATAAAAGCAGTGAATGGATGAAACTTGATACAGACAGCTGCCCACAATTTATTCCTCTTTAAATGTTGGAATATAGATTTCTAGAATCATCATCCTGGTTGTCAGATACAAGAGGACGACCAACTACAGGCCCTCATTATTGTTCTATCAGGTCTAGCCTGTGACCTGCACAACCTTGTAAATCAGCTCTTGTGCCTCAGGTGGTCCAGACATGGATTATTTGATGCTACATTGATCCATGAGATGTATCTATGAAACATGACAGTCTCCTCATTGTGTTCTGTAGCCTGTGAAGTCATCGCGACCTTCAAGCACAGGTTGCGGATGCTTCAAATGGACCGTATGCAGGTCAGCTTCTATATTATAAATTAGTTAGGTCTTCCTTGTGTCATTAACATCTACTGCTTTAAGGCTTGCCAAGTAATGATATTTTAATCATTGATCTCATTACAGACTTCCCAGGGCCATTTCCTCTTGTATGTGCTCAAAGAGATAACTTAGTAGTTTTTCATTTAGCAAATAAGTATGTCCCAGCCTGTTGTGAGATGAAGAAAATATTGTTTGGATGTGGTTCAGTATTTTCTGTTGTGTTATGTGATCACAGAACAAAGACACTGCCTGTTTTTATAAAAACCTGAATGAATGCTGCTCCCTGGTGGAGGAAAGTTGTAACTTTTTTTGTTTATTTTGTTTTTAAAATAAAATTTAAAAAATCTGAAAGTGTTTTTATTATTATTATTATTATTATTATTTTATATTAAATTTTTTCCAGTCAATTGCAGAAATGTCACATTACAAATGCAAAATGTTCTAACAGCTTTATGTAAATTTCTAAACAATAAAATCCACATTTTCAGTTTGTTGTTTGTAGCTTGTGCTAAATCCTTTCTGTGATTTTTGTTTCTAAAATGATAGTACAGAATAGTTCACCCAAAAATGAAAATTAGCTGAAAATGTACTTACCATTCAGGCCATCCAAGATGTAGATGAGTTTTTTTAATGGAGGAAGCATTATTATGGATTATAGACTCCTATTTTGGAAGCAACAGTTTGGAGTTAAAAACATTATAATGATGGATTGGTTTCTTACAAACACGCAGCTTTTCATAAAATGTTGATTGATGGACTGGAGCCGTGTGGATTACTTATGGATTATTGTGATGTTTTTATCAGATGTTTGGACTCTCATTCTGACGGCACCCATTCACTGCAGAGGATCCACTGGTGAGCAAGTGATGTAATGCTACATTTCTCCAAATCTGTTCCAATAAAGAAACAACTCATCTACATCTTGGAAGGCCTGAGGGTGAGTAAAGTTGAATTTTTAGGTGAACTATACCTTTAATATTTTTCATCCTTGCACCAGTAATTCTTCAGTGGGAAATGAAAGTAATGGTCACAAAGTCTAATTCGTGATATATTTTTATTTCATATAAACATTATGTAAAATGAATACAATATTTACATTTTCAAGTATTTCCCAATTTATGCTATGACCTCTTGTAGTACATTCAATAAGCAGTACAACCAAAAGCACCTTTTTACCTTAGGAGGTAAACCAATTTACCTTATTTGTTTATGGAAATGAAGTCGTTCAGATTTGGAATGACATTTGGGTAAATAATGACTTTTTATTTGTATTTATTTATTTTTACAGTCCCTTTAACTAGGATAAAAAAAGATAAGTTTAAATTCACATTTCATCATTCAACTAATATTGCACAGATTCGAATGGAAGAGCAGCGACGCTCCTATCCTGTCTCAGAGAACATATTTCTGTCATTATTCAGCAACAACATTACAGCTCAGTCTCCTGCAGGAAGCATTCTCTGGATCTTCCTTAGACTTTCCAAGTCCTCTGGCAAAGAAATGACTAACTTTCCCACAGTATGTGTGAGTGGTTCCGTTCAGCGCCTCCTCCAGGGGTAACAAGAATGATTTTATGAGATCCTCTCCAAATATGTACTGCCAGAAAAAAAAGTAAAGAGTGATTTATTAGCTTTGGAATGGATGGGAAAAAAATCTAATAAATAAATACCTAGCAACTAACAAATCACCTCTAAAACAATACAACTCACATGTTTGAAAGTGTCATACACGGCCTTGAAGGCTGGCTGTTTGTCGCTGAGAAACACTCCTCTGTTGCCATGCAGCATTAAAACACCCTCTTCCTCTGCCAGGAAGCTGCTGTAGATGCAGTGGTCAGGACGGTAGTTCCAGTGGCAGGGGAAGGTAAATACCATCTCTGGGTGAACACACGCATCTGTTACAGAGACTTGAAAGGGAATAAAACAATAAGGAACGGATGAAATCCAGAAAGGCTTACCTGGATTGTAATGGAAGAGGATATTGATCAGATCTTGATCACCCCAGGTTATGTTAAGCTTGTATTCCTGTAACAGAGGCATCAGAAGCTCGTCTCAGTGCAGACCGACAGAAGTCATGTCATTCTGTCCATACAGAGCGAAAAAAAGAGAAAAGTTTGAAATGAGTAAAGAGACCTTTACCACCCTCTTCTAGACTCAAATTTAATTAAATGTTAAAAAACGGTTACACTTAAAGGTGTCCTTGTTAGAGTGTAATTATACATTTAAGTACTGAGTAATATTAACTACATGTACTTACTATATGATTAGGGTTTGCCTTAGGGTTACTTGTATGTAATTATGCATAATTAATTATTACAATAGTAAATACATGTAACATGTATAACAAGGACTCCTAAAATAAAGTGTTACCAAAAAACCCATTAATATGGAGTCATAAATCGATAAATAGATGTTTTACTTAAATGTATTTAAATAAGTAGCACAACTGTTTTCAACATCGCTAATAATATGAAATGTTTCCTGAGCACCAAATCAGCATATTAGAATGATTTTGGAAGGATCATGTGACACTGAAGACTGATTTAATGGCTGCTAAAATTCAGCTTTGCCTTCACAAGAATAATTAATATTTAAAAATATATTAAAATAGAAAAATATATCACAATGATATTTCACAATTATAGTTTTTACTGTATTTTGTATACAAAATGTAACCTGGATGAGCACAAGAGAGTTCTTTCATAATAAATAAATATATATATATATATATATATATATATATATATATATATATATATATATATATATATATATATATATATATATATATACACTCACCTAAAGGATTATTAGGAACACCTTTTCAATTTCTCATTAATGCAATTATCTAATCAACCAATCACATGGCAGTTGCTTCAATGCATTTAGGGGTGTGGTCCTGGTCAAGACAATCTCCTGAACTCCAAACTGAATGTCAGAATGGGAAAGAAAGGTGATTTAAGCAATTTTGAGCGTGGCATGGTTGTTGGTGCCAGACGGGCCGGTCTGAGTATTTCACAATCTGCTCAGTTACTGGGATTTTCACGCACAACCATTTCTAGGGTTTACAAAGAATGGTGTGAAAAGGGGAAAACATCCAGTATGCGGCAGTCCTGTGGGCAAAAATGCCTTGTTGATGCTAGAGGTATTTCTGTCAGGAAGCTGCTGTAGATGCAGCAGCTTCCTGTTCGATTAGCTCTGTGCAGGTACATCAGCCCTCACATAAAGGAAGAAAGTTTAGGGTCAGGCCCTTTAATCTCACTTTGAATTGTGTCATTTGCATCCGGGTCAAATTCATCAGCATGACTCCAGAGTTGATGCCAGTTTTTCCATAATATGGATGCCAGGAGAAGTGACTATACCAGGCAATCCGCAGCTCCTCGTGCTCTGGTGCCATGGCTACTAACTGTGTGGAGTTAAAGTGCATCAACATGTCCCAGATCAGCTCTACAGGCTGCAGGAAGAGGACACGTAGAGTAAGGAGTCCACCTCCTTCAGAATCACCTGTAAAGAAAAGAATGGAATTGCAAATAGTTTGTCAAATTTTGTCAAGTTTGTCTATTTTTAGAAAAATTACAGTGCCATTTCAGAAAAGAGTAATATGTATTGTTTGACATATTGCTTGACATTTTTTGGTGCAGTCACAGTAACCTTTTTTTTTTTTTTTTTTAAATGACATAAGCCAAAAAATCTGCTTTTGCTTAAAATAGATGTAGATATTTTAAACTAAACATGCAGTTTAAATTGCTTTAAACTGCAGTTATACTCACTGGTAAGAAGCGTCTCTGTGATGCACATGGCTTGAAAAGCTGACTCCACTCTTTGTGGTTCTCATGGGGGAATGAAATGGGGTGAACAACAGCTGAATTCTGCTCAGATGAAAGCTGGCCAGGAATCCAGCTGTATAAGTGGAAAATGGATCGGAAGAGAGTAAATCTTTCATCTCTTTATACAGTTTCTCAATAGTTTAGTAGGAGATTAAAGGAATTGGTCACCCAAAAAGGGAAAATTTGCTGAAAATGTACTAATCCTCAGGTCATGCAAGATGTAGATGAGTTTGTTTCTTCATCAGAAAAGATTTGGAGAAATTTAGCATTAGGTTGGCCATTTAAAATGACATGTATCCCCTTTAATGTTGGACAAACATGCACGTTCTTGTGAAACAACATGTGAATGAATATGTCAGAAATGACATCTGGCTCATACTGACTGCTGTTTTTATGCTGGTGTGAAACTGCTCCTCTGCAAAGATGTGAAATCTCAAGGCTCGGCTGCTGAGCATGGCTGCGGTCTTGAGCATGTTGACAGCTTCCCCGTGTCTCTCTCCACAAGCCACCACAGCCAGCTGCATCGTCTCTTGCTGTCCAGGTGAAGTCACCTTGTGTGCAATATCTCGGTAAATAGATCAGTTTTAGTTCTACTGAATTTTTAAATGAGCTTTATTATAAGTGATGAGTTTATCCCCCGGTTTCACAGACAAGGCTTAAGCCTAGTCCTAGACTAAAATGTAAATCTGAGCTGTTTCAACTGAAATAAACTTACACTGACTGATCTTTAAATATATCAGTGCCTTTGTTTTGTCTCAAGATGCACCCCAGTAATGTTTTTTTCTAAGAAAGTACTTAAATGTCCTAATTGAACTATGGCCTAATCCTCGCTTAGTCTAAATCCTGTCTGTGAAACCAGGCCTAAAATGTATAAAATATGAGTAATAAAATAAATAAAATTAGTTTTATTTTCTAATAATTTGCTGTCATGTTTGCAATAAACATTAAATAAACATCAAAATTAAACAGACATTTTTTTTTATGTAATCAGATAGACAAAGAAAAAACATTTGATGTATAAAACTAAATTTGTTATAATAGTTAACAAAAGCTATCTAATAGGTCTCACTACAAAGAAAGAAAAAAAAGGGCTGATAAAAGGATAGATGAGTAAATAAGACTACAATTTCTTTTCCAACAAATGATCTACAAAAAGAAGGTGCCTACCTGTGCTATTTGTTTTGTGGTCCAGGGTCACATAGAAAGAAATATGTGCCTACATGTTTTACTGGAACATTTTTCGAGCATGCAAACACTATGCCAGGCTGTCAGATACCACATAATGACGTAATAAAGAGCCGCTGTATCGGTTTGAAATGATCTGTTCGAAGGAACCGATTCGCAAAAATGAATCAGTCTTCCTATCAACTAACGACCACCACCGGGATACAATACAAGTTCTTCCTCCAATAGCATGAGAGAGACCCTTTTAACTTACTAGCAGCTATTTAAAGTTATTAGATTTTGTTGTTGCGGACTTCTATTTTTATTATTAACAAATTGCTAATATTTGTAGTTTGTTTTTACAGAATTGTGAAACTGAACTAAAAAAATTGTAATTATTACATCATGCATCTTACAAGTTTTTTTATTTAATTATTATGACTAGTCATTGCCAGAACAGTAAAGTTCAAATTAATTCTTAGTACCGTACCTCCTTGTAAAACAAAAGCTTGACTTGTGTAATAATGGTTAATAACTAAATTAGTAGTAGTATTTTTTAAATATTTACTAATATGTTTAGAGGAACACATATCAGAAGCAACAGCCATACATGTAGACTAAAACTTTATATTTTAAGAGTGCTTGTATAGGGAGCATAGAGGAACTGGACTTGGTGTTCATTTTTACCAGCAAAACATGCTTTCTGCTTTTTATTTTAATCAGAGATAAAAGGAAGGTTTTCTGCTGTATAAGGCAATGTCTATTGAGAAATGGATTATGTTGTGTAACAAACAATACTCTTCCTTGTCTCTGACTCAACCCGTATGCCACATATTGCCTCAGTCCTCATGGTGAGGTAAAAACCACAAGACTTTGAAGACCCACAGCGAATATCATCTGCATGCATGTCATTTGCATTTCACAGAGAAGTGAAAAAACATTTCACCACAACAACCACCAAAATTCGATAATCACTCCCTTAAGGTCTTTGTTTGCCCTGAAAATAACTTTTACTTTACAATGGGATTCTAAATCTTAAATTTTATTAAGAGATATTTCCTATACTGCAATATATTTATATACCACCGTTCATCATAAAGGAGGGGATGAATTCAACATCTTACAAATACATTTGTCATTTTTAGTCATAAATGTTATGTTTCTTGTGGAATTAACAGAATTATATCAAGACAATGTAACACAAAACAGCGCTGGTAGAACTAACCACACAAGTGATGCAATCTATGACAAGTTTAAAATAAAACAGCATGAACAAGAACAAATTAAACTATTAATTTCTGCGTCTCGAACCATACAAAATGTTCCAACAGGCGCAACAAACAACTGAGAAAGGAAGTCCTGTTTGGGTCACAGTTATTCATAGACTGCTTAACGCCCATCATGTAATGCATTTAAAAGTATGTTAAAGTTACACTTTGCAACTGACATGTCATTAATGTAGAAGCAAATATGTTCACGACAATGTTCCAGTTGAATGTTTTTAAGCCCCAGGGCCAACTGTCGAGACGTAATGGGTGCTGTTGCAGAAATTGCAGATTGTGGTTTTAAAAAATAATGGTTTATGAAATTGTGACGATAATGATGAGAATGGGTGTCAATGTCCAAATCCAAACAGACAACAACACTTATCTGATTCATAATACTACCACATGCTCTAGAAATTAAATCGTCAAAATTCAATCATCAAAATTGCTTACAAAGTCTACAGTTTATCTCAAGCTGACCTACTGGGCATTGTAACAAACCAGGACGAGTGTATCGTGGTGAAATCCTATGTTTCTGATTTTATAACTGTGGTAGTAGTGAGAGATGGATTATATTGCTGGGTTAAGTCTGCGTCTCGGTAAGTCTTGGCATACATAAGCGTGCTCCTGTGACTGTTCGTTTAAAATGGATATATTAGGTGCAGGAGACTGGAAGTAACGTTCGTAATCCACGGGTTCCTAGTGAGATTCCCCGTTGAGTGAGGAACTCTCCCCTCGTGGGGACGAGGATCTGGAGATCCCCTTCTCTGTGTTGTCTGAGTTGGATCCGCTCTGGCTGTGGTGGTCTCCAGATGCTGCGCTGGAGGACGAACTGGAGGAGGGCTTAGTTTTCTCCTTAAAGTCTGTTATAATAACCGTCAGATCTCCTACTGTCACTTCCAGATGTTGTGCGCTGCTCCGATCCACATTTTTTAACCTGGGCCTGCAGGATAGGGAGCAAAGAACAGATCAGACATGCTCCACACCACTTGAGCTGAATAATGACACCATTTTCTTCTGCAGAGCTTGTCTATAGCATTTCATAATTGATGAACTTGACAACATCGACACCGAACTAATCTTAGCTGCACTGAGACACCATTGTCTTATGCAGAGCAGCTGACATTTAGTTTCATAATTGATGCATTTAGCAATATTAACACTGTAATTTAACTGCTTATTACTGTGAAGCTGCTTTGAAACTTTGTCTCTGCATTATATAAAATAAATTGGCTTGTTATATAAATAAAATTGACTTGAATTGCTAGTATAATAGAGCATGAAAGTGAGCCTGGCGGCCATGGCATTGCAAGTATTTTCTCATTCATTTTCTCCACTGGCAATTAAAAAAGGCAATGAACCAAACTAATGATTAAAGAGATGAATCAGAACATCAGAAACATTGATTTGAAGACTTTTTGACATACGTAAATGTGTATTTGAACAAAACGCAGTACCCAACATCTCTCACAAGGGACTAAATGACAATGAATATATAATATACATACTACATGTACATAATGTTTGGTAAAAATACACAAAAAACAGTACATACAGTAAAACAGTAATTCTGTAAAATATTACCATTAGAATAAGCTGTTTACTATTTGAATATTTATAAAAATGTCATCTATTCCTGTGATGGCAAAGCTGAATTTTTAGTATCATTACTTCAGTCTTCAATGTCACATGAGCCTTCAGAAATCAAATATGCTTAATATTTCTTATCATTACTATTGTTTAAAACAGTTCTGCTGCTTAATATTTTGTGGAAACTGTTTTTTTTTTATCAATATAAATAAATAGAATGATATATATACAATATTTGAAATAGAAATCTTTTGTAACATTATAAATGTCTTTACTCTCACTTTTGATCAATGTAATGCATCCTTGCTGAATAGAAGTATTAATGATACTGACCCCAAACTTGGTCACTAAAAGGGGACAAAAAGTGTTGTATAATTATTGGTGCGTTGCGGAAGATGAAATATAATTTATATTCAAATAGTTTTCACATATAGAGCAACAATACATGATATTTTCCTGAGTGAGCTACCTGCTATGTAACATGCAAAAGACAGCCACTTAATTTGTTTGGGGAGTAGGAACTACGTAGTGAATTTATGAACGCAAGGGACTGTATCGCAACATTTCACCTCATTTTCTTGTGGCTGTTCTTTTTCAGTGTCGGTTCTCTCTCGTTCTTGTCCTTCTCAGTCTTTTCCTTTTTCTCTTTCTTGGGCTGTGTGGGTGACGCAAACTGCTGTGTGACCTGCTGGGCTACCAGCTGGGAAACAGGACGAGGTTTCCTGTGGGGAAAAAAAAAGGGAAGACTGAGAAGCGAGATATTTTAAATCAGGATGACACGATTCAAGCTCACCAGGGCCTGATGAAAAGGACTATGTGGGAAAACGAAAGTTAAAACAGGCAAGTGTTGAAGCCAGTTGAGAAATCTTGCCTACACAGAGTAATCTGAGAAGAATGTGTTTTCTCAACAGTTGAGAAACAGCCGCAATATCACTCATCTCTTTTCCTTTCTATAGCAGGAACACAAAAACTGGTAATTTAACTTATATATATATATATATATATATATATATATATATACACACACATACATATATATATATATATATATATACACACACACATATATATATATATATATATATATATATACACACACACATACATATATATATATATATATATATATATATACACACACATACATATATATATATATATATATATATATATATATACACACATACACACATATTTCTCAGTCTATATATATATATATATATATATATATATATATACATATACATACATACATATACACACACACATACGCAATAATAATCATGATAAAAATCCATTTAAACCACCAGATCCAGATTGAACCTATGGATGTAAATGGCCAATCAGAAATTGCTAGAACAGCCCTTCTTGTCCTACTGTTGTCTGTTACTAGGATACTATATTGCTGTTGTCATTTCAACGCATCAGTTGTTGCACCCCTAATTAACAACCTGACAGCTGCGGCAATTACAGATTATATCTAGGCCTATGAGCTGAACTAACCATACTGATCTCAGATCAGAGCTCAGGGTTAAGTCCCATCAGTAGCGTGGCGTTTAGAACGACAGGGATGCACCGTAACCGTTTCTCTAATGTCAAGAACAACAGCTGTTACACCAAAAACAGTCCACAACAGAGCAGTATGAAGGCCAGCATCGCTGTCTGCTTTGCCAACACACACGCACACACACAGTGATTTTAAAAACAGCTTCTCAGTATCTGCGCGCTGGTGCAATGTTTAAGCTTTCATCCATTACCCCAGGGTGCTTTGGGAATAGCTAATGAAGTTACACATTGTGAAATTAGGACATCTAGAGCCTTAAAGCATGGCAGCCAAGAATCGGTCATTAGCATTGATCCCGAGCCCAAGGCAAGTGAAAACGGCCATTATTAGTTGTTGTTAGCTGTCTGCCTGCCTCGCTCTCTGCTGCATGTCAAGACCTGGCTGCTTGCTGTGGACTCTTAACACCCTTCACACTCAGCGCTGTTAGTGAATCAATCGATCACTTTGTGATGTATTTCCTCCGTGTCAGACAGAGCAAATCGGCATTAACGTTGCTGATCCTGCTTATTTTTGAACGTTTGTAATGAGGGAGAGAGAGATTTAGTGAAATTTCTCAGTCATTAGTCACTCTCCGTCTCACGTATACGTGTCGCAACTAGAACTGAACGATTTTTTTTTTTTTACCAATATTGCGATTTAATATGCAATGACTTTTTAAAGCTCTTAATGTTCTGTATTATTCAACAAAGACAAGCAATAAATCACTGTATAGTATGACCAACACAATATTAGATAGATTAAACAAATCTTAATTTTTGTAGGGCAGGACTATATGTTATGATGAAATTAGGTGATGTATGAATTGATATGAATGACATTTTTATTTAACAACTACAATCGCAGTAGTATATTGACTGATTTGTTGAACTTCCAGCCTTATAATCATGTAATAATTATGACAACAAAGCACTGACAAATAAGCCTGTTGTAAACATTATGAAAGTCAGTAACAAATTACACAAACTAAAGTAGATTGCAGAAATATAAAAACAAATCTGTTGCTTTATCACACTCAGTATTTAGGCAATTAATTCAAAGTCACTGTAATAAACATGTAAACATGAGGATTATACTTTTTAAACACTGTCTGTTAACTTTAGACAGACTTTCATTAAAAAAAAAAAAAAAAAAATTATATATATATATATATATATATACACACAGTATATTCACTCATAGGCCACTTTATTAGGTACACCTAGCTATTAGCGGGTTGGGACCACCTTTTGCCTTCAGACTGCCTTAGTTCTTCGTGGCATACATTCAACAAGGTGTTGGAAACATTCCTCAGAGATTTTGGTCCATATTGACACGATAGCATCACACAGTTGCTGCAGATTTGTCAGCTGCTCATCCATGATGCGAATCTCCCGTTCCACCACATCCCAAAGGTGCTCTATTGGATTGAGATCTGGTGACTGTGGAGGCCATTTGAGTAAAGTGAACTCATTGTCATGTTCAAGAAACCAGTCTGAGATGATTTGAGCTTTGTGACAGTGCATTATCCTGCTGGAAGTAGCCATCAGAAGATGGGTACACTGTAGTCATAAAGGGATGGACATGGTCAGCAACAATACTCAGGTAGGCTGTGGCGTTTAAACGATGCTCAATTGGTAATAAGGGGCCCAAAGTGTGCCAAGAAAATATCCCCCACACCATTACACCACCACCACCAGCCTGAACCGTTGAGACAAGGGAGGATGGATCCATGCTTTCATGTTCTTTACGCCAAATTCTGACCCTACCATCTGAATGTCGCAGCAGAAATCGAATCTCATCAGACCAGGCAACGTTTTTCCAATCTTCTATTGTCCAATTTTGGTGAGCCTGTGTGAATTGTAGCCTCTGTTTCCTGTGAGCGGCACCCGGTGTGGTCTTCTGCTGCTGTAGCCCATCTGCTTCAGGGTTTGACGTGTTGTGCGTTCAGAGATGGTATTCTGCATACCTTGGTTGTAATGAGTGGTTATTTGAGTTACTGATGCCTTTTTATCATCTCTAACCAGTCTGCCCATTCTCCTCTGACCTCTGACATCAACAAGGCATTTTCGTCCAGACAACTGCCGCTCACTGGATATTTTCTCTTTTTCGTGCCATTCTCTTTAAACCCTAGAGATGGTTGTGCGTGAAAATCCCAGTAGATCAGCAGTTTTTGAAATACTCAGACCAGCCCGTCTGGCACCGACAACCATTCCACGTTCAAAGTCTCTTAAATCCCCTTTCTTCCCCATTCTGATGCTCGGTTTGAACTTCAGCAAGTCATCTTCACCACATCTAGATGCCTAAATGCATTGAGTTGCTGCCATGCGTAATGACTGTACCGGGGAGGCTTGTGTACTCATGGGCTTGAGTGATGGGATACCATGATTAATGCGCTACACTGTGTGAACATGCAGTCTCCATACTGCTCCTTCCTTCACTCCACTGCCAAGCCCCCGGTTTGACAGATGGCCCTCTGCCTCCCACCTCTCCACGCTCTGTTTTCGGTTCTTTCCAAGCGTCTGCATTTCCTTTTAGCTGCTTTTCAAAATCCCACACTGCAGTTCCACATTGCTTCTCCCTCGCTTCGGTATACAGCTTTCTCTCCTTTCATCAAAGGCCCATAACTGTCTGAATCAAAATGAGGTCAACCCGTATGAGACGGTATGGGCATGCGCCTTCGCGTGCTTTTGCAAACTATATGCAAAATTTCTCTAATAAATGACAACAGGCTCTTGTAATTACTGAATAATGTGGATGTTTTATGTGGTTTTTTGTTTATTTGGCAGAGACATGCTGGGAATGCTTCCTCAGACTGCATTAGTTTCGCCTTTTTGGGCAAAGAGACGAGAACTCACAGTGCAGCGCTCTGGGTTTCTGCACACACGCAATTAGAGAGGATTTCACATGCTGCTCAACTCTTTCAAATGCCACACTGTAGCAAGTAACTAGTCATCTAAGCATGTGAAAGCCACAGTATAATTTATATATAATAATGCATATAGCTACAAATTAAGCATTTTAGAAATACATCAATTATTACTATTAATATATAATGCAGTTTTATAATAATAAAAATGTATTATAACATCATCTAATATATATTTATTATTTATTTTTTTCCCCTCTCAAGGCTTTAAGACCCACTGACTAGTTGGTTTTGCACATCTCTACCATTTTTTATTGCCTCGTTAAGCAAAACGAAAATGTCACTGTGACTGCAGAATATGACGTTTAAGACTTATGCTTTGCTCAGTAATCATTTGCAATCGAAATCCTTCATTTGTCATCACCTCACTGACACTGACAGTCATGAAGGATGATGGGTCCAGTTCTTTTAGCAATACCCCTATAGAGTGCACAGGTTATGTCAACAATTTATAACTGACAGCCTTAAACTGGTTGTGACAGCACAAACGTACATTAGTGTCAAATCAAATGGAGCTCCAACGTGAAACAAAACATAATACAGCCTTCATTTTTCCAATGCGTCATCGTGAGAGGTCTTGAGTAAAAAAAAATAAAACTGCTTGGTCTAAAGGGGACATTCTCTCCATTTGTGGTAACTGAACGGTATAATACTCTCTCCTGCAGAGCGAATGCTTTTGCTGGGGGGCAAAAAGTGTTGGTACACTGAAATTACAGGTTTGCCGGCAGGTTCGGGGGGTCAGCGGGGGAAAGGCCTGAAATGCTCAACGAGAAGCTCTGCAGCTTCATCAATTAAATGTCAGTCTGTCAGCACAAGGTAATAACTAGGTAAACAAATCCCTCTTCGAATGAGCAAATATAGCCAGTCGAAGCAACATTAAAAAACCATTCACTTAGGAACTAGTATTGCATCATTTAAAGGGATCATTTACCCCAATATAAAGCTTTTTGCATTTTTTACTCTCCTGTTGGTCCAAACCCGTATGACTTTCTGTGAAACACAAAATAATTTATTTGATTTGCCTGTTTTTGTCCAATGCAAGTCAATGGGGTCCAAAACAACACAGGCTCTAATTGACGTTCAAATTATTTTTTTCCAAAACATTTTGCTTAAAGAAACATGTCCTACCAATGTCTTTTAACCCAAATTAAAGGGTTACTCTACCCCAAAATGAAAATTGTCATTAATCACTTACCTCATGTCGTTCCAAACCCGTAAAAGCTTAGTTCGTCTTCGGAACACAATTTAAGATATTTTGGATGAAAACCGGGAGGCTTGTGACTGTCCAATTGACTGCCAAACAATTAACACTGTCAAGGACCAGAAAAGTATGAAAGACATTGTCAGAATAGTCCATCTGCCATCAGTGGTTCAACCATAACGTTATGAAGCTACGAGAATACTTTGTACGCAAAAAAAAAAAGACTATATTCAACAATTTGTCTCCTCTCCTCTTGCGTCCAGCAGATTTTCTCCAAAATGGCGCTACACTGACACAGAGGAGACAAATTGTTGAATAAAGTATTTTTTTCTTTGCATACAAAAAGTATTCTCGTTGCTTCATAACAGTCAGATTGAACAACTAATTGGCAGATGGACTATTCTGACGATGCTTTTTATAGTGTTAATTGTTTGGCAGTCAATTTTCATCTAAAATATCTTAAATTGTGTTCCGAAGATTTTTACGGGTTTGGAACAACATGGGGGTTAGTGATTAATGACAAAAAATTCATTTGGGGTGGGGGGTGGGAGTAACCCTTTAGATATATGATGAGATGCCCAACAAACATGCTCTGAATTAACCCTTGTATCATTCGCCACATATCAGTCAGGCTCAGCTAAATCATAACCTTATAAAATATTAATTTGCTATTCGCTGCACACAACCGCAATCTAAACGAACACACGGTTGTCATTCACATCTGACGGCTGCTCGGGAAGATGACGAAGCTGAAAGCAGCAATCAACCTCAATGCATATCCTTTGCGTTTACGCATACAACCGCTTGCCAAATGCAGAACAAAAGCAGAAGAAGAGTGAACAAGCTGTGTGTCAAGAAGCTCTCCTTTCTTCATAAATGAACGACTTGCGAGGATCACACAATCAAGAGGACATCATAATTAAACCCCATCATTTGTGGCCGTCTCAGAGGCATTATAACAGGGCAGATGTGCAATCATGGGTTTATTTATGGCATGGGTGTCCGTGTGTGCGCATCCCGATGTGATGATGCCTCTTCTCATGACAGAATTCTTGATTAAGCCATTGAATGCAAATGAGTTCAGGCCGTCTGGACGCCAGCTGCTGTGGTGGCCTAGACGAGTGACAGCACCCCACCCCCACATAAAAATCCACCGCCCTCTCACACGCACTTTTGCAGCAAAAATGAACATTAGTTGGCTTTAAATAACTGCTGTAATAATACTTTAATCTGGATCTGAAACTTGAAAGATAATTTAGCCTTTATAAACAATCTCCCTAAAGAAAGATGATCGTTATCTGCCGCTGTTGTTGAGAGCTGAGGTCTGTCATCATCATCATCTTCATCTGTTTTGATTCATCAATGTTTTACTTCCTGACCTGATCTCATCTTAATGACATAAGGGAAATAACTGACTGCCAACTCAGTCGTTGACTGTTCCAAAACAGGATTTTTATGACAGATGAGATGAAGGTGAGAAAATACGAGCCCATTAAATGTCTTCTCTGATGAGGTCATTAGCACTCTCTCATGGATTGCTGCCACGGGATAGACTATCTGTGAGACTGATACAAGCAGAGTAGATGCTAGTATTGTGTAGGACCCCTCATTCTCTATGATTAATTTAAAAAATTTGAATTGATTCTTGCATTGTTATTTTCTATTTCTTTCCCGTTTAGATGAAACCTCCATTGTCAATAGTGTAGTGAAAAGAAAGCAAAGCTCACACCGAAGTCACTTCCGAACCAAGCAGCTTTTTGTTGGTCAACACGGCGAAACTGATGTCCAACTGTTGCGAAATCTAGGTGAAATATTTCGCCCTTGTGCGAAATTCCAGATTCTTATTCATATGACTAGATTTTGACCTTGAAAGTTCAGCAAACAACGATAAATGTGACCATATCTTTAGAAACAGCATTACACAAATTTTCCTGCTTAGCCTTGACAAAGTTTGTGTTTAAGCATTACCTCTTTTGATGCTTTAATCAAATGGCTTGTCATTCTGAATTTTTTCCTTTCTTTAAAAACGTAACATTATACATATTACATTTGCCAGTGTCTTTTCATTCTCTCAAATCACTGACGTGTTTTCAAACTGGTATTTATCACAACAAGTCTTTACCCCCCAATATTTGGGATAAACAACTTTGAATTTATGACACCAGGTTTCTTATTAGCCAAAAAAATGTAATAAAATAATAGACTTTGTCACTGGGTTAAATACAAACCAGTGCTGGGTGAAATATAGACAAACCCAGCAACTGGGTTGTTTTGACCCAGCAATTGGTCAAATGTTTAACCCAACCTTCTGGGTAGTGACCCAACTGCTGGGTCAAAACAACCCAGTTGCTGGGTTTGTCCATATTTCACCCAGCACTGGTTGGTATTTAAACCATTTTTTTTTGAGTGTATAGCGAAAAAAAGCACAGCTCCCACAAAAGTTACTTCCAAACCAAGCAGCTTTTTGTTGGTCAACGTGGAGTATTTGCATAACCAACTTGAACCTGTTGCGAAATCTGCATGGGCAAATCTTTCGCACCAATACAAAATTCCAGATTGCGCTGATTCCTATTGATAAGACTCAATTTCAATGGTGAAAATGTGCCGAACAACAGTAAATATCACCACAACTTTAGAAACACTATCTTCACAAGTTTCCAGCATAGCCTTGGCAAAGGTTGTCTTCAAACATTAAATGTTTGTGCTTTTCCATAAAAATGCTTTATTTTACACATAACAAATCAAACCACTGACATGTTCTCAAACTAGTCTTTACCAACCACTTGAACATAACTGGAAGCATTAAATAATGATACTGATACCAAGTACATGGGTTTATCCTCCAATATATGACATGAGTATGTATTATCAGTAGTTTTAATGCTTTTAAATATAAACAGAGGAATGATATTACAAATTGCTAATTTTAATGCATTTGATATGCAAACGATTAAGATTATGAAAATATAAATAACTTAAGCATTAGAATTCAACTGAATGTACAGTTTACAAGCCAATTTATTGAAATCGTTTTAGACTACTAATAGAAAACTGTATGGCAGCACAGTGGTTTGCTTATAGGTTGTGCCATGCCTGGCTAATGCACTATAATTACAAAATGAATTGAAATTAAACCCCAATTACTTCTGAAATATCCCACATTAATCAGGATATAATGGGTGTTTTATAAACAGAGCTGTTCAGTAACGTGACACTGACTGCTCACATTTGTTCTTGAGGTTATAAACATTGTATTAAGTGTGTAATTATTAATACACACACAAGACAAAAGGCTCAAAACCTAACGATGTAGATAATCGTTCTGGGGTAATTTATCGAATGAAGCCCAAATATGCTGTCTAGGTAGGCAGCTCGCTAGATGTGAAGCAGCAGACATCGTGTGGCACACTCACCGCGTTGACGTTCCCTTCCTGATATCGCACATCATGCATTTGAACGCTTCGGCGCTGTTCTTGAATGTACACACGCTGCAGTCCCAGTAGCCGTCGTCGGAGGAGGGCTTCGCTTGGCGTTTCGGCCTTCAAAAAGCAAAACAAACAGAGAGAACATCACATCTCGGACGGTAGAAATCTCCGACACACATATCTGATCCTATCCATGCACAAAGTCAGCCGGACGCCTGACGCCTGCGCAAGCGACGCGTTTTTTAAACGAAATGACACTTTATTAAAAAAAACAAAAAAAACAGCCAGTCCGCCATGGTGGCCACTCTGTTGCGTCTTTCTCATTCAGGCGCGCGCTGCCTAATGGTCTGTTTCAAGCCTTGAGACGGTCTCGAGTTTCTTGAAGCCACGGCTGTGGGAGTTTCTTTCTGTTTGCTTTTACCTCGTCGGACTCCTCTTGTCTCCCATGCTGCAGAAACTTTGTGCGAAGCGTCGCAGGCACAGCCGCCTCTCGCGCTCTGTCCTCCTCTCTCGAGCGGCTCCCAGCTGTCGTAGAAACTCCAGCTCAGCGATGATCACGTGACCGGGCTCCACCAATCCGGTGCCGATTTATTTTCTCAAAAAGTAGGGTCGTGGGGTTTATATAAAAGAGTCGTGCTCCCGCTTCACCCCAAATCAACTGTGTACAGAGCGAGTGCGAGTGAGGTAACTAACTGTGCTACTCTTATATTCAAGACTTTCGTTCATGGCACTTTCCACGAATAGGGTACCACATTTAATCATGGTTTTACCACAAATAAAACCAAAACACCATGGTTACTAGTTAAACTGTGGTGACTACAAATAAACTATCGTTTTGCTACACTAATAATAGTTTAAACATGGTATATGCAGTAAAACTGCGGTTATACAAATGGTAATCAATACGGCAAAAAACATGGTTACTAATTTTACTGTAGTAATACCTAGTAAAACCATGGTTTTTGTAAGCCTAAACTCTTCTGTTTCAGCAAATGAGACAACTTTTTATATGAGCTGTTTTGTTTTCTATTTATTTTCCATGTTACCAAACCTTGGGTCTAAATGCAGCTTAAAATTGGTTTGTGAGATTGTTTTGTTTGCTATTTTCTAACAACAAACATCAAAATAAACTAACAATACAAAACAAAGAAACAAAACAGAAAGGTTAACAGGGTTGCAATTGCAGCCTACATTAAGCTGTTACACAACTGGGACCAAATATTGTTGTTGGAAATATTTCCAATTTTTCCACTTCCAGAATATTTACTAGATTTTTTTTTTTTTATATATTATAACTTGTATAACAGAGCTGAATTGTTGAGATTGACTGATGCACTCACTTGGTTTTGCTATTCAGTTCAATAGATCAATCGTTGAATGATTTTAACCATCAGATATCAGTCAAGAAGAACAAGATCTTGGACTTAGGACAGGCCAAAATCTCATTTTACAAATTTTAATTTGTATCGTAGAAATGTGCATACATTTCACACATACTTTTGCGAATGATATGAAGCAATATTATTTTTGCATTTCAAATATACTGTACTTTTTGAGGTCTGTCTCACTGAGAATGCAAACACTTGTATATTGAACTTTCATAACTTTGACTTATATCAGTGGGTGAAAAAAAAGTGAGAGCTGAGGACAAAGGTCACAGGAAGTTATTTTAAAACCGTTTATTTTCCATGCTTCCTGGAACAATAACAAGAATGTAAATGTTAAATACACAAAACTACACTTTATTTACAATTACTAAAAAATACATTTACAGAACTTTTCTGCAGGATCTTTAAATCCCTATACTACATACCCAATATTTGGAGGTGTAATTATCTCAATGAGGAGCATACAATGACGACAAACATCTCAGATCAAGGTAAGCAGAGTTTTTTCCTTCTGACGTTCTGCAACGTAGTTTGACAAAATTAGAAATTCAGATCAATATGTGACCTTCTTAATAGGTAGGAGTGGTTGAGAAGAGGCGATGTGTTCCGAACACATAATAGTATGTATGAGTCAATCACTGAGCTCCTCCTCGTCACTGAAGTAGGCACTCTTTTTGATCTTGGGTTTGTGGGTGTCCTCTGATGTAGATGCTTGAGACACATCCTCTGTGACCTGCTTCCTTCTCTTCTCCTCCTCCTCAATGCGCACTTGCTGATGATGATGGGCAAAAATATGTATTTCTCTTTTAACCCTTTTTTACTAGGAATATTAATGTATGATGACTGAACAGTAGAGTATATTCACTGACCTGGAAAGCAATTGCCTGACTTAAACTGTCCAGTGCTGGATCCTCTCCTTCTTCGTCACTGTCCTCTGGTTCTCTGAAAGAACAAAAGCAGAATATTTATACACATATTGTTTGCAATTTCAAAAGATTAAAGGAACAGTTCACCCCAAAAATGAAAATTTGCTTTAATATACTCACCCTCAGGCCATCCAAGATGTAGACATTTTTTTTTTTTTATTGTAACACATTGAGAAATGTACATCACTTGCTCACCAATCCAATGGATCCTCTGCAGTGAATGGGTGCCGTCAGAATGAGAGTCCAAACAGCTGTTAAAACCATCACAATTATCCACAAGTAATTCACACGACTCCAATCCATCAATTAAGGTCTTGTGAAGTGAAAAGGTGCATGATTGTAATAAAAACACACATAATGCATAAAAATGCTTCATCCAGTGAAAAAGTCCATGTTGCCCTGTTACATCAAAATCCACCAATATATTTGTTTAGAACTGTGTGGACTGTTTTCTCTTGTGAACAGTGCATTTTTCTCTCCTAATTCAGATGAGACGCCTTTTTCAGTAGAGAAGGCAATGTTATGGATTGAAAACTAATTTTTTTTAGCTGGAAGCAAGAGTTTAACATCTTAATGATACATTTGTTTCTTACAAACACGCAGCTTTTCACTTCATAAGATGTTAATTGATGGACTGGAGACATGTTGATTACTTGTGGATTGTGTTGTTTTTTTCAGCAGTTTGAACTCTCATTCTGACGGCACCCATTCACTCCAGATGATCCATTGGTGACCAAGTGATGTAATGCTACATGTCTCCAACTTTTTTCAGATGAAGAAACAAACTCATCTACATCTTGTATGGCCTGAAGGTGAGGAACTTTGACAAATTAAATTTTTGGATGATGTATTCCATTAAATGCATTAAGCTTACGGCTCCTCAGGCTGCTGGACCTTTTTCTTCTTTTTCTTTTCTTTTTTAGGTGGAGGGTCTCTCTCTCCAAGTAAATTTTTAGGACAAGCGTAACTCAAGTGCCCTTCTTCCTGTCGGAGACAAATAACATGACCTCAAAAACATATAAGCAATATCATCTACACATTAGCAATATCACAGTGTAAAAGTTTTAAGCACATGACCACCAATACATTTCAGCATATTATCAATTAAAACGTACCCCACATTCATAACATTTGGATTTGTCTGAGTAGTTTCTCCTTCTGATGAATTCTGTAGCTCTCCCATTGTCGATGGCAATGCTGGCCTTCACCGTTCTCCCAAACAACTGAAAGAATTCAAGAGCAATTAAACACTATGGCTTCATGTGTACGTTTTTTTTTTCATGTTAAAATATCATACCTGTTTGTTGTTTAGCGATCGAGCGCAATTATGAGCAGACTCTCTGTCTAGGAACAGCACAAACGCCACTCCCTTACTCATCCGTGTCTGCTTGTCTTTGACAACAGTAACCCTTCAGAAAATGATATTGTGACTATGATCAAGCTATACGTTGATAGAATTATAGAGGTATAACAGAATCTATCCATTGCGGCGCAAAAATAAAGGATACTTACTTCACTACTGTGCCATATTTAGAGCATAACTGTGGGGAAATTTCAAGAAATATATATGTTAACAATATTTGTAATTTTTTTTGAAATTCTGAAATGAAAGAATTTAATAATGCAATATTAATTATTCTAAGGTATTTGCACAATATTTGTCATGTGATAATATATTTAGAGAGAGTCCATCAAAGTTTAAAATGTGTCAGATGCTTCAGGGTAAGAAGGCAAAAAGAAAAAAAAATATACATGCATATGATGTAAAATTTAAATGTATTTTATTACTTTCACTTCTCACTCAAGTGGCTTACCCCAATCCCCCATATAAAACTAATAGAAATTTTGACATACAACAGAGTACCTTGTGCAAATCGCTGTTAGTCAAGGAGAATGGGATGTTAGACACATAAACAGTGCTTTTGCTGGGCGCTAAACCACCACTCATATTTATCTTTGATATCTGAAAAAGAACAAATGACATATTTCTAAACATGAGCAAAAAATGATACTAAAAGAGCTAACGGAAAACATAACTCAAAAATCATTTCAGACTTACTTAATCGCCAGAATCCTATTGATTTAAAGCATGTTTACCATAATGACAACAACTGCATTTGTCGTCTGTGAACTTATTAAAATGTACGTTTAACCAAATCCGATTCAAAATATCGACGCAGCGCGACCCGGAAGCTAAAGAGACGCCGCTGTCACAAAACAAATTCACAAAATTAATTGCTACTATAGAAATCAAAGGGACTCATGTAAAGGTGTTAAAATGAAAATACGGTGAATACTGGCCTCAATTTGTTGATTTATTTTTTTACAGTTATTTTATTAGGATTGTGTGGCTTTATTTTGAAAATATTTGGTCTGACCCGGAAACATTGTGTTTTTGATTGTGGCTGTGGATTTTTGTTTAGCAACTCTCTGATCGTTTCGCCACGTTTCGTCTTAAAATATTATTATTTAACAAAAGTTAATTGGCTACAAAAGACAAACATGTTAAATTGACGAGGTGTGTCAAGCAGCGAGTGTAAACGGTATGTAAACGCTTGTTTTGGGGTTACGCATGTGTTCTCAGTATGCATGCACTGGTAAAAGACGGTAGTACTGCGTCTGGTTTAAATGAGTTTATCATAAATATCAGTTTGTTGACTGGAGATGCACACATATGGGTAAAACATAAATCAATATAAATGGGAGTTGATTGTGAATTGCTGAAATGTAATCAAAGGTTCTTGCACATCTGTTTTAGAAAATGTATAAATCTTCAACTACAGTGAGCGTTTTAACTTATCAGTCTAATAAGTACAATATTGGAAGTCGATAATATATTAAAAGACAACACCGCATTATTTAATTTAAATTATAAAACGTCTAGTTTAGTTCTGGGTACTGATTGGTCAATCCAGTCAGTCCGGGTTTGTTTTGTTTTATTGTTTTTTGCACAGCAACATTGTTACGTTAGGAACTGTATATTAGACTGACTTGCTTACAATATTTTAAAACAATTTGTGCTCTTATTAGCAACTGTTTTGTAAAAGAAATAAGGTCACGTATAGTAAATAGTATTGAAAAAGGGGTTGTGCCTAACAACGCCCTCTAGCCACAAATATTTTTAAGTTTATTATTATTAGTCAGAAGTACTAAATAGTAGCATTTTCTATGATACAATAAAATGTGAAAAGCCTAGTACTTTTCAGTTATTGTGTGAATGCTTTTACTTCAGTTGTTGTGAACACAAAACTGCATATATTTATCAGCAATAATGAATGGTTATGGGGCATAAATCATAATCTGCCAGCTATAGGTATTGGTACATCCCCATTTCTCTTTCATTAACCTCTCATTTGTTCATAGATAACCATCATACAACTGAAGACATCTGCTTTCCATTCAGACACTAAAAGTAAGTCATTTAGAGAAATATGCTAGATTTAAAAACGGATTAAAATTTTATAAATATTATGAAATATGTTTATATTATTTTGAAATGTAAATATGATTAATGTAATAAGATATCACTGTCATTTGTATTAAATATTTTTATGTCAGTGTTATGCAATATTTTTAGAGTTATTGTTTTGATAGTTGTCATACATTTTGTTTTAATTTAATTTCTTTTTATATAATAATTCATGTTTAAGTGCCATATGGTTACTGAGGTTTAAATCTTAATATGTCATCTCTGTCCATGTTTTTTAATCTCAGTGGCTTTTAGGAGAGATCGAAATATTAGAGATGTTTATGAGGAACGGTTTCAAGCAGGAAGAGTGGTAAACTCTATTTATTTATTTTTATAATTTTTTTGGGAGGGGGGCATCTAGTGATCAGATATTTGGTTTATGCTGTTAGACAAATGGCTGTGCTTGAGCTTTTTTTTTTATCTTCCAGGGTCCATATCCAAGAGAAGCTCAAGGGGACAGGAGACCACCCTTCGGGCGGCCAGACGAGGACTACAGCCGGGGTTTTGAATATGATGGCCCTCGGTTTTATCCAAATGGCGCTCCTCGCAACTACCATGGAGAGGATCAGCGAGGTTATCATGGAGACAGCCATCACTCATTTCCAAATGAGCAAAGGGGTGGGCCACCCGGGCGAAGGGTAAGTATTAAAGATTAGATATGGTAAAAAAAAGTTTTATTTAATTTTATTTATTTATTTTTTTGGTTGACTTTTTTTTCTTTTTTAATGTATAGCTAATGTGTAAAAAGTGTGTCTGCCTGTCTTTTTGTTTGTTATTTGTTTTAGTTATAGGTATGTTTGTTATAGGTATAAAACTATATATATGTACACTCCTTGGAATGTTTTGAATTCGGTTTAAAAAAAGAAGGGGGAAAAAAAGATCAAATATGGAAAACACTCAACAATTGCAATTATATATCTCACTTCTTCATCATATATTTTTGTTTTGCATTTTAGCAGGAAGATTTCCCATACTACAGAGGGCCGAGAGAGGAGCCGCATGGTGGACGCCAAATAGACTTCAGGTATTTCATAACTTAACCCTTGTGCGACCTTATGGACATTTTTGTCCATTTCAGTTTTGTTTTTTGTTATAAGTGTGCCTGTGTTAATGCCAACTGCATAAATTTTGGCTCAGGTGTTTATTTTTATTGGAATTTTAATATTTCACCCTCATTTCCTTCAAAAAATCTATTTTACCCTCCGTACAAAAAATACTCACACTCCGGACCTTAAGGACAAAAATGTCCCCATTGAAACCCATTAAAACTGCTATTTTTAATCGCAGTGCCGTTTAACTGTAAAATGATGCCGTTTTTGTTAATAGGCTTTCATTCTGTTGGCAAGGCTTCAAAATTAAGTTTTTTACTATTTTTTACCAGATGGTGCCATTTTTTCAGGTTTGGTCTATAAAGGGTCTGTAAAGCAAATACTTGCTTTATTCCTGTTTTCTGCTTCTGCGTATTATAGAGCCAATTGGATAAATAATGCTGCTATAATTGTGTAGGTGTGTTGGTATAGATGTCAGAGTGTGGTTTGTATGCGTGTCATAAAAAAAATTGTAATATTTGAGAAAGGAAAAACTCTACTGTAAATCACAAATCCAAGCACTGTGTGCAGCAGCAGAGTTTTGCTGGCATCTAATGGGGACAATTTGGTACTGCGTCCAAACAAAATCTTACTGAGAGCTCATTTTTTGAGATATCAACCTCAAATTTGGAACACAACTTGTTTAGATTTATGGCTTTGATTTTCTAGCAGGTTTAGAGTTCATATATAAAATATTCATAAAATAACAAAATATTGTTCATAAATCATTTTCATAAACTTAAACCTGTATAACTTTTTTACTTCAATAATAATCTGCCATGGGTCTTCTTTAAAATGAGACCACACTTAAGTCTCTGCTCCCAAGCTTCCAATTTATGACCGTTTTTTTGACATGGACATTTTTGTCCACTATGGACCTAAGTGTAACTTTTTTTTATTGATGCACAAGGGTTAAAAATGTTACAAAGGAAAAGATGTATTCTTACATTTGTAATGGGCGTATTCTGAATAAATTTAGCCATCTTTTCTCTCTCTGCTCTTTGGAAATAGTGGAAATACTCACTCTTGTATTCATGTATTCAGAATAGATTTAGCAAAAGTTACAAATGCAAAGTGGCCACATGCATTTCAGATAACCTCCAAACATGGTTTGAGTGGCCTTAAAAACATTTTGGATCCCCTTTACACTTTTATTTATTTGTGATCATTTTGGGATCTTAATACAATGTGTAAACGAAACGGGGTCAAGGGTGGACATGTCCATAGAAGCACATGTAATTTCCCCAGCAGATGGCAGAATTGTTCCTTCTGAAAACAAGCTGCGTTCCCTCCAGCTATAATGCCTTGTTTTTATACTTTGAGTAAGAGACGAAAGGATCCAAGAAACAAAGTGAAGTTTCTTAATAAGGAGCATAAATCAAACTCTGAGTTGTCCTACATTCTCTGTTTGGTTTTTGTGGTTCAGCTCCCATGGAAATACCCACAGACAGTCACTCTGCCAAGTGGATAAGCACAGTAAGCTTCCCAGTGGTTTTCCCTATCTCTTAATCTGCCTCTCTGGTAATTAAATGCAACAGTTCGCAGCAAGAATTGGAGTCCAGCCAAATGAACTTTGTGTTGGTACACCCCTACTAAGAAGCGTCAAAAACATTTAAATCGTGACATCATTGTTTTCTTAATTGGTTAAAATTGTCACAGAAAGAGTCTGTACAAGAAAGCTGTGTTTTGCTTGAAGTAGAAATAGAATACATTTGCAAAGGATTCAAAATTCTTCATACACTGAAAAATCACATCACATACATATTAGGGGTGGGCGATATGGAAAAAATATCATATCATGATTTTATCACGATTCTTTGTCATTTTGGTTTTACAAGTTGTCTGAGCATTACAGCCAAACTAGAAAGACAAAGCCTTTCAAGGTAACAAAAAAACAAAAAAAAAGACATGGCAGATATTTAGGCCAAAGTGGGCGAAGATAAAAATCTTTGTCATTATTTTATCTTTCTTATTAAAAAATAAGAACAAAGATACACATTACAAATACACATAATATACAAATAAAACAAACAGTGCTTTATTTTCAGGTACAATAGGTGCATTTAGCAGAGCATTCAATTAAATTGAATGAACAAATATAAAAATAAAACACTACATAGACTGATTCCTAAAGCAACTGTATTAAAGTTTTTCAGTCAAGAATGAGTGATTTTTCTCTTTGCGTTTTGTTGTTTTATTAACGTTAAATGAATAGTTCCCCCCAAAAATAAATATTCTGTCATATTTTTGTCATAATGTTTTATTTTTATACCATAATTTACTCAAAGTTGTTTTAAAACTGAATGAGTTTCTTTCTTCTGCTGAACATAAATGCTATTTTGAAGAAGGTGGAAAAAAAAATGTTTTCATAATATATGTGTGTATACTGTGTATATTTATTATGTATATTTAAATACACACACATACAGTATATATTTTGAAAATATTTCCATGTATATATTTATATTCATATAATTGATATTGTATACAAATCCCCAAGTCGGACTCGTAATCCAAAGGTTGCGGGTTCGAGTCCCCGGCCGGCAGGGATTGTAGGTGGGGGGAGTGAATGTCCAGCGCTCTCTCCACCCTCAATACCACGACTGAGGTGCCCTTGAGCAAGGCACCGAACCCCCAACTGCTCATAAATGGCTGCCCACTGCTCTGGGTGTGTGTTCACTGCTGTGTGTGTGCATGTTGGATGGGTTAAATGCAGAGCACGAATTCCGAGTATGGGTCACCATACTTGGCCGTATGTCACTTCACTTCAAATATTTTAAATGTATACATATAACATTTTTCTTAAATATATACATTCATGTGTGTGTATTTATACATAATAAATGTACACATTATGTAAACAAAAACTTTTTCGTTTGACAGCACTAATATTTTATATATATATAGTAAGTGTGTGTGTGAGTGAGAGAGAGAGAAAAGTAGTTTTTGGCCCATTCTTACCACTTGGGAGCGCTTTTGTAATTAGACAGTGAATGATGCTTGTCTTAGCCTCTCAATCGTCTTATTAAAATCAGACATTCCCAAGATTCAGTTTTGAAGAATGTCCTTTATATGGTCTTATAAAGCATTTTCTCGCTAATTTGAATAATCGTGCATGTCAAACATGCTTTAAAGTACCTCTTTTGACCTTTTCTTTGCTATAATCTGACGTGATTGGTAGTGAGATGCTAAAAATTTTTTGGCTTGGGGTAATATCCTGTCTTCATATTGGCAGTAAAGACAGACATTTGGTAATTTGCTCCGTTAGTCCAGGGCAGACAGGGTCACCTGCACTTCAAACAGATGTGAGGGTCATTAAAGTTTTGCGAGGTCACTGTGTGCGGACACTTTGTCGTGTGTATTTGTGAGAGGGGAACCTGGCTGGGGTTCAGGCCAGGGTCACTCGGACCAGGTGCCTGTGATTCTTTTACGTCCTCCCTCTCGCCTGTGCGGCAGGCCGTATAAGTGGCACGTAATCGGCGTGCACGACCGGAGGGCCCTGGCAGGGAAAGCGAGTCGAGGGGGAGCAGAGTAAACTGAAGGGGGTTTTACTGCCGCTAGAACAGATGTGTGTTAATGAATGTCTTGGTTGCGGGCAGAGCTACGGTGCTGCTCTGTTAGGCAGTGCTGCAACTTTTTACAAGCCTCATTTTGCCCTCCTCTTTGTGCAGTATATATTGAGTTGCTTTTTTACAAGCAGGATGTGAAGCCTCTGGCTTGGTCCTTGCACAAATTGATAGTCTTAAATGAAGCAAAGCCCAGTGTGTAAGCTAGTTTAAGAGAATCTCCTCTGTGTCATCAGGGGCGACGGTGTCCAGCATAACCAACAGGTTTTAAATAAGTCTTTAAGGACATTACGAAGTCATAACTGACCCTGCATTTCTGAATATTTATTGACCCTTAAAAGTCTGTCAACACTTAAAGGGAAAGTTCACTCAAAAAGAAAATTCAAAAATGGGGTCCAGTGTTGTTTTGAACCTCACTGACTTTCATAATATGGACAAAAACAATTAAAACATCCTTCAAAATATAATATTTTGTCTTCCATAAGAAAGTCAGTCATATGTGTTATGAAAATGTGTATGATGCATATGAAAAAATGATCAATTGAAATGACCGTCACAGTCCTGAGACCTCGTCTCCTCTCCGTTGACCATTCATCTCAATACACTCAGCATCTGACCCTACAGGCCATGGTTCATATAAACAAGCGTCTTAAGATTAATAGATTGTCCCCCCCTTTAACCCCCTTCTTAAGGACAGTGGACAACTATTTAAACCACACATACTTTGATTTTTACTTATTTGGCATATATTGACCTATTTTTGCTGTGATTTTGTCAGTTTTGGTCTAGTGATTTTTTTTATTTTATTTTTGCCAACAAATTTTTTTTCGTGTAGTATGTTTAAAAAAAGTTTAACGTTTTAATATATTTTTAAATGCCAATTTTTCCCCCTGTAATTGCAAAGCTGAAAAGGATTTTTAATGTTTTATTTATGTGTTTATTTTTATTATTTATTAGATTTTTTTTTACTTTTCTTTGCTAACTGAACCTTTTTTGTTTTGGTTTAGCATTTTAATGTTTCAATGTGTTTTTGAATGTAATTTATACCTGTGATTGCGAAGCTAAATTAGATTTTTACTTTTTTTGCTATCTTAATTTTTTTTTTTTTTTTTTTTTGCTAATGTTTAATAAGAAAAAAAGTGTGCGTCATATTTCTTATCCATAATGTGAATGCAAATATTTGTCTTATTTTTATTTTCCTGCCTCAGACCGAGCAATCGTGCAGGTCCTCCCCCGAATGCTCGAGTCCTGGGTGCTCACCCTCCTCCGCCCAGGTCTCTGCCTACAATAGCCCCTGATGCAGGAGACGACACCCTCATACAGGCCATAATGAACCTGGACCGGGGGTTTGTATTCAGATACGTTAAAAGTAAAATGCCCCATGTTATTCAGGGAACAGACACTCAAGAAAACTTTGCGTATCCATGCTCATCTCTCTCACAGGGAGGAGCGGGACAACTTGAGAAGAAAGGCGCCATTCCCTCCAGTACGTGAACGCTCTCCAGCTCGGCGGGACGTCCCCCCTTCCCCTCACAGTCGGTCGGGGTCCAGCATAAGCAGCCGCAGCTACTCACCAGAGCGGGGCAAAGTGCATCCTTTCCCACCTCAGCAGGGGAAAAGTATGAAAAATCTTCAGTCAAAATGCCTGTTCAATCACTACTCAGTATTTCTTTGGTTTTGATTTATATACACTACTGTTCAAAATGTTGGGGTTAGAATGGAAGTGTATATACTTATTATACACACATGTATAATAATGCATGATGGAGTTTATGACCTCAACATTTCAACCTCAACTCAACATTGTTTAATGCCAGGTGTTCGCAGGTATAGACAGTCGGCCAAACCTCTCTGCATTTCACTTGGAGAAATCTCATTGGCGGGATCTCCCACACACTCAGACTCTAGACGGTACAAAGGGTCAGTGCACAGCTTGAAGTGTAGTCTTTGACCTGGCGTGGACTATTTGAAACATGTAAAAGCCTGTTGATTGATTTAAAGGCTTTCTTGACTAATTTGCATGCAAGCACATTTTAATATGCCCAGCTGCAGAGTGGAAAGACCTTCCCTGGTTGCTTTATTTCTCTTATAAACTAGATAAATGTCCTAAATGCTTCCCAGACAAGTTTGATTTGAGTCATCGTGTTTGAAAATAGACAGGCTTGGACATGACTGCACCCAAGCGTCCACCGCAGACCTCCGATCACAGATGATGTCACTCAAAGCCTGTCCTATTAAAGACTGCCATCTGTGTTTGTTTCGCTGTTCTCTGTTACTATAATGAGATCCTCAGTAATAAGCTCCAGAGCGATGCTTCAGGCAGCCAATATTGGATGCATGTGTTAGGGGTGACATACCCCAAATGAGCGTCTATAGATTAAGCTGCTGTGAAAAGATGGAGCAGGCTTGCATGAGATCATATGATCTAACCTCTAATACTGATCAAAGAAATGCATCAAAAACGCCTGAATTATTGCTCACTGAAAAATACAGTTTTTGTTTGATCATGTACAAATATGTTTTCCTGTGTTTTTTCAGGATTTGAGGAGCCGTTAGTGCCAGGCAAGGGACCTGGTGAGTAAAACATTGTCATTTTGAGGGCATGTAGATTATGTGGTCATAATTATTATGCATCAGAAAGCCTGCATGAATTACATTTTGAAAAATGGTCATTTAGTCCACAACATAATATATTTTTTGGTAAAACAAATGAACATGGAATTCATGGAGAAAAATGAGAAAATATAAATGTGTATCTGTTTTACTGGATAACATACAGGCAGACATATCACTGGATATAAATAAACACAACAGTGTGGTTTTGAATCATCTTGATATGATTTATTTTGCAATAATGATTGGTTGACTGTATTTTTCCAATAATTACATGGCTACTTTCAAAATAAATAAAGTTGGCTACTTTTCCAAATAAAAAAAATTAATTGCAGATAATGGTGCTGTCAAAAAGTTTGGGATTGGTAAAATTATTAAAGTTTTTTAAATAAGTCTCTTATGTGCACCAAAGCTGCGTTTATTTGATGAAAAATACAGTAAAGATGTAATATTGTGTAATATTTTTACTATATAAAATAAATGTTTTAGCTTATATTTTAAAATGTAATTTATTCCTGTGTTGGTAAAGCTGGATTTTCAGCAGCTGTTACTCCAGTCTTCATTAACACATGATCTTTCAGAAATCATTCTAATATGCTCTGTTAGAAGAAACTTTTCTTAATTTTATCAACATTGAAAACCGTTGCGCTGCTCAATGTTTTTGTGTAAACTGATACACTGATTATTTAAATTTAAAGTTCAAAAGAGCAATATTTATTTAAAATAGCAGTCGTTTGTAACATTATTAATGTCTTTACTTTCTTGTTTGATGAATTTAATGCATCCTTGCTGGTTAAAAGTATTAACTTTAAAAAAAAAAAAACAACAAAAAAAAAAGAAAAAAACCTGCTCAAACGTTTGAATGGTAGTGTACCTAGGTATTCAGTCACCAGGGTACCATTTTATATGAATATTTTGGAAACCAAAACATGAAGAAAAATCATATTCCTCTTAAATCCTGATAAAGAAAGTTTATGGCTCACACACAAGGAGATTTTGTTTCGCTTTGCTTTATAAGTTAAAGGTCAGCCCGCAGTCACAGTAACTTGAGAGAAAGCGTTGCTAATCGCACCGTCGTAGAGCCTCGTTTTGTTTGTCTGCTTTCCTCTCACTTCCTTTGGCCGGGAATCGTAAAAAGTCCACAGGAGTGTGTCTGATCGCTAAACCTTTCCTTTTTCTCTAGCTTTCATCCGTTCCCTTTTTGCTTTTCTTTGCCAGATGTTTGATGTGCATGCATACGTCGCAAGGAGATTTAGATTGGAATCTTAAATCTGTGTAAATCTAAACATAACTTCTGGTTATAGCTCCAAATCAATTTAGCGAGCATTCCTTCATCTCTGGCCGAACGAATCCGTAGGTCACAGGAGAGGGTCACAGGGTGAAACTGCAGGCACCTGGCTGCGGTTTACCTGCAGGGAAGAGCCCTGATCGGCAGCAAGGGAACCACCTGGTTCTGTACACCAGCTGGATGTTCGGAAAGCGAGCAGGATCCGCTCCAGCATGTGAAAGCGTTTATGGCTCCAAATGAGTCATGCAAGGCCATATTCCGTAGCTTTCTGGGGGATGTTGATCCACGTCCAAACTATAGCTGCATTGTTGGCTTGCATCCTACAACAGATGCTTTGTTTCTTATGTTCTGATTCCAGTCTTTCATCTTCTACAGACAGGGAAAGGCCCCCCGGCCCCTCCGTGAGTGCATCACGAGACGGTTCGCCCCATAGCTCCGTATCAGTCACTAAGGTGAGTCGCTCACACACACACACACAGCTCCCGAACAGATGTGCTTACCAGAACACTCCTTTTCATCCACTAAAATAATAATAAGTGTGACATGCCAGCAACTTCAGCTGATGGTGAAAAAACGCAAATTAGTGACTGGAGATTCTTTCCTTCTTTTTGAAAAGCTGTTTGCTTGCGCTTTCCTCTCTCCCATATGATGGCTTTTAAAGGGTCCTGTTTGGCTTATGAAAGGCAAGCGGCCCGTGTCGTGTTTATTCAGACTGTAAGCACGATTCTGACACAAAACACGGCGGGTCGCTGAAGGAGAGTCATGGACCTCATTGGGCCACCCAGGCCGCAGCAAGGCTAAAAAAAGAGGGAGAAATCCATTAGCTCAACTCTCGGCCTTATCACAAGATCTTATCGGAGGCTCAGAGCACTCTGGACATACTCTAGGGAGCACTGAGAGTCTAGAATAATTTTGTTTAACTGTTTCTCTCATGCACTCTCTTCTCTTTCCTTTTTGAAGTGAACCGAATCTGAGAATAATCATGGTGAACATACACATTTTTTAAAAATAAGTTTTTAAAATTAAATTAAATTAAAATTAAACTAATAAAATTAAATAATTAATTTAATTTTACTCTCCTCTGTGAATATTTTATTATTTTATTTGTAATGCAAACTAGTTCTTTAGACATTGGCTTTCCTTACTTAAAAAGCCTGAGGAAAAAAAATAATTTAAGTTTAGGATATCGTTTTTTTTTATTTTTTATATATAATTTGATAATAGGTAATTGTGTGTGCATTTTAAATGTCACAAATGTAATATGTCATCTCTGTCACCCAAATTGTAAAGAAATTGTTCAGGATTTTTAGATATTTTCATAATTTTTTAGTAGCAACACCAGAAAAATTAAATGGTGTATTGTAAATGTGTGATGTGCAAAAATATTTCTTATAAAAAAATATTACTTTTTTAAAAATAATAAAAAAAGTTTTTATAATAAATAAAATATATCTATTATAAATGATAAAATATTATGTTAACATTATATTTATATATAAATTGTTTATAATAAATATAATGTTATGAATATATAATTTTTTTTTATATATAAACTGATAGATATTTAAGACATTTTGAATTTGATGATGACCCATATTGAGTGTTAGGAAAGGAAAAACACATTTTGATTAAACAAAAGTTGGAGGTTGCACCCAAACACATACGATTAGATATGCAAATAATGTTTTAAATATTTCAGTTTTGTTTTTTGTTTTGTCCCAGTACTCAATCAGTGTTTTGATTCAAGAATGCTTGAATCAAGCTTCCGTTTCAATCCAACATGACATGAAATGCTTTATTAAAGAACCTGTGTGAGTTTCTTTTGTTTGATCTCTTAGATTCACCTCTGAACCATGTACAGATGAAAGTTGTTTTTGGTTGTGGATGTCTCAGTCCTTCAGCCTTTGATCTTCTTCCATAGCTCTGTTCATGGGGTATTAGCTATAACCTTGTGCCTTAGATGAAAAGGCTTTGCCAGTGTAAACTCGGCCTGATAGGCGGTCTCTTAAATTCAACAAACACATTTGTTTTGTGGATACATTGTTTGAAGAACAAAGAACAGATGATTTTGCTTTGGTGGGCTTATATTTGTTTGTAATGCCTTTGCAGGTCTTGTCTTAAATCTATTTCTATCCCTGCTTATATCAAATTATTGTTATTAATTTGATTTTGGTTAATTAGTGTTGGACATTTCATTTTTTGAGACAAAAAGTAGTTTCAGGTCCAAGTCGTAGATCTAAATAGACAGAGCCAACTTGTTAGATTTTTATTTTTTTCTGACTTTTTTCCATTCTGTCATACAATGACGTTGTTCTGCATTGCCTGTTTTCTGTTTCGGAGAAAACAGGACTTTCCTGAATGTTGATTTCCAACATTTGTTGGGGTGTTTTACTCTGAACATGTTTCTGGATTAATCTAGCCTTTAAAAGCGCCTTGTCCTGTATACTACAGGAGGAGATGACCACGGTGGAAGCACCCACAGATGAAGTTCCACCCACCGTAGATGAAGCTTCCGCCGTAATGGACGACTTTCAAGAGCGACGAGCTCAAGCTATTGCTGCCAAGGCTCGGGAAATTGAGAAGGTTTGAGAAACGCCCCAGTCACTTTTGAGCTTTTGTTTCCATAGGTCTGAGAGTGTTTAAAATAGTTGGGAAAAGTGTGGTGCCATTTTTGTTTTAAATGGCCACATATTTGTTTTAATGCCTCCTGTTCAGGATGCTGTATATTATTAATAGGGTTGCCAGAAAGAGTTTTACATTTTAGGTTATTTAATGCATCGAAAGATTACATAATTTGTTATGTTCAACAACATCATTTAAAATAACATTTTTAATACTTTTGATCACTACCACTTGCATGCATTTAGTCTTTTTCCTTTCTTGTTGGTCATCACATTTACTAAGGAGATACAAAGGTAAAACATCTACTGTCTCAGCTTGGTCAGAACAATCGTAATAAAGTTCCTGGTCTCTCTTCTTCCTTTCCCTACTGGCCCTATTAAATGAAAGATGGGATCCTGCAGGAGTGGTGCGTCGGCGCTCCTATCGGCCCTCCTTTACATATCGAAAACAAATCAGATTTTTTTTATGTATGGCTAAGCTTTCCTCTTAATTCACAGGAAGCCCTTTGAATCAGTTTTAGTGTTTGAATAGCTCTTTGTATTCTCAATCACTTAAGCATCTTTTCCTGCATAAATGACTGACAGATCTACATTTCTGTAATTTGTTCAGGATTTTATTTTTTTCCGCACTTCTTTTGATGTGGCAGTAGAAGTGTGTTTTGATTTGCCCTGAACGCACATATTTCAGTGACAGTGTGTAGATGCCTTTCAGGCCAAAGCCTGTTATTTCACAAAGTGTGTGTGTTGTTTCTGTTTAAGTGTCCACCAGATGTTTAGCTTCTCCTTCAATCTGGTCTAGCCATCTCTACACTCTGCACTTTACCTTTTTCCAACAAACATTTAGCTGGCATGCACTATACAGCATGTTTTTTGGTTTATATATACTTGAACAATATACATCTAAAGGGGGCGTGGGACACAAAAGTAGAAATTTTGAATAATGTGACAGTTGCTCTTTTCCATGCAATAACATTGAGTTGATAACAAACTCAAATATTTTAAGTGTCAAAGCATCTGTACGACTCGAGCTAGTTTCCATGTCTTCTGAAACCATATGATGGCATACAAGCAAGAAAACCATTCATCTCTTTGATTCAAACATGAGTTTATGTGATTAGACAGAATTGTTTCTGCACTCAAAACTTATCTGAATCATTAATTCATGAGTTGGACTGATCCAGTTCTTGAGTTCAACACTGACTCAGTGATCTGTTCACAGCATTTAATGGTAAATTCTGTAAAAACATTAATTCAAGTTCAGTGTGTTTCTAACAAGCGCTATCATATGGCTTCAGAAACCTTGAAGTATAGTGAAGTCATGGACCACTTTTGATTCTTTATGGTACTTGTGCATCCATTTTGCAGCGTGAAAGCCTCATCCACGTGGGGACCAATTAAATGGAAAAGGCCAACCAGTACAATTTTTCAAAATTTTTACACCAAGAAGTGTAATTTATAATTAAACTATTTTAGTTTTTTTGTTTTTATCTGTTCAGTCTTATGGTCTTCTTTTTTTTTGTTAGTTATGTTTCATCTTGGCAGAGAGCATATACTTTAAACAAGTTCAGTGCAAGTCATGCTCAAAGAGGAATCAAGTTGGCTCTCGATTGTTTTATTTTGACCAGCAAGACGTTTATTTTACAGATGAGCCCGTGTGATTCTAACGAGACTGAATTCCTTACTGCTAAAGTACTGTAAGTAGGGCATATTTGTTGTGATAGTTCTGGAGTCCACGGTGAAGCTTAATCTAGGTCTGAAGCAAGGCATTTGAGGTCCATCTGGGATGTTTGATTCCTTCGTTCTTTAATCGCGTTTGATGTTTCTGATCTGAAAATGTCAGCTCAAATAAAATAGACTGATGCACAGTTGCCCCCAAAGACCATTAATTACCCTTACATGATGTTTTGCTATGCTTAGGTTTTCTATGCTCCTGTTCCAGAGCACGGGCATTAGAGTATACTATATTAAGGTGAATATGCATCCTTAACAATAATTTAGGATTGTAAATTAGTGCTTTGTGGTTTTTAGTCCATGTACTTAGGGGCATCTATATGCTAATGTATGTACAGTATATTTCTTGACCGAATTCAATTCACAAGCAATTTCATTGGAGAAGTTCTGTTACTTTTAACCAAATTGCTGGGCGTGCAGCTGAATGTATTGCAATTTCACACGCTAAAACTTTATACTCAAAGCTTTTATATAATACACCTAACTTTGGTCTTGCACAACTAGAACTGAACTTTTGCTGAACCACTCTGAAAGTTATTAGTGTAAAGATTCTTTCCCACTTTTCCCTCCTTGTCTTTCCCGCCCTTCCTGAATAATTCTCTGCTATCTTTACCCGGAATCAGGAATCAGCCTCCCACAGTACAAAAATGACACATGAAAGGCTGAACAAGAATACACACACACTCTCTAGGTCCTGTTCAGCTTTTCTGTTTGATTGGGTAACAGAGGTGGGGTTCACAGGAAGTCTGCTCTAGGAAATCACTTCCCAGCATTCTTGGCATTGTTATGAATTATTTAATCTCAGTGTGGCTATGGTGGATTTGTATGTTTAAGGTTATCTCATAAATGGACAGCATAGCAATATGAATTAGAATCACAGTTGGTACTATTAAAATGTTTAATTTAATCATTACAAACCAGCAGAAAAATAGTTGCAAATAGAATAAATTTGCTTTAAAAATATTGTTCTTTCAGAACTTCCTGTTAACCTCTGCTTCAGATCATCCCTACGTACTGAGTTTAGTGGTGGTTTATTATGTACCTCAGAGTCTTTTCTACTGGAAATGTAGAAAGGTGATGACATTGAGATAACAGTACCATAACCTCCTGTTCTCATCTAATTTGAATTAAATTCTAGGCCACACATGCAGTTAACCCCCACATGGGCTCTCAGTTATATCAGATATTTATGGAAATCTTGTATACTGACAGGGTTAGGATCTGTAACTCATATTTGACTTATGATGATTTTATGCCTGGCAGAAAAACAAGAGAGAAAAAATATCAGAGAATATAAAGGTGTGGTCGCATTTACTGTTGTAAACTAAAATTTGAACAGGTAAAATCCAGTTAATTTAATAGGAATCTGTGATTTGTGAATTACCCATGCAGATTCACACAAACTCACTACATCAACAAACAGTGACTTCAGATTCAAGAGTGCATATTGACTATTGAACAATTGACCTTTTTGTCTGCAAAAATTTGCTGGAAATTTGCTAATGTGATTTTGCCTTTAGACACACTCTATTGGCTTGAGCCAGTAAACAGCCACCCAAAAACTTTTCGAAACACCTTAGCAACTGTGTAATGTCTGGAAACCACACACAATTTATCACTGTGTTTCCAAGTTTTGCAAAGGCAAGCAGTGCTACTGCTACCACTAGTTTAAACTTTTACTTATTTAGTATATAGTACTGATCTAAATGTATAACTAACATTATTTTCAACCTGTTTTTTTAAAAATGGCACGTAGGCTACATGGCTCCAGCAACCAGGTTAATTGACTGAGCGTTAATGCTATTTAAACAGTCACACAGATTGACTATTATCTGCGGTCTCTCTTAACCTGCAGCCTCAGGCTACTGAGTACTTCCTTTCTACATTTATCCATTCTATTCTGGAATGTTCTAATTGACTATTAGAGTCTTCTCATTGAACCTATTCGACTTAATGACTATTAGAGGCAGTTCTCACAAAAGAACTCTGGGCTTTGTGTGTGGGCCTTGGTGATTCCTGGAACCAGGTGATCTCATTTTACTAGAACTTGACGCAGCCATGGGAAAGAGCCCTTATGTTAGAAGCTAATGAGGAGCTCACTGCTAAAAATATTAGTCAGCACATTTAGTTGGGTGGCCACATTTCTTTTCCAGACTTGTGGGGGCAGGTAGCAGGAACCGTGGAAGATATGCATTGTCTATTTTCGTTTAATTATGCCCAAACTTTTCAGTTCCTGTTATATTTTAAGTACTTCCAAATGTTGTTGTATGGTTATGCAATATCAGGGCCATGTCAGAAACTGAGATGTTTAACCATCAGTTTCTCTCAGTTTTGGTTGGGTGCATTGTGTTGCTCTGTACCATTGTAAAGTCATGACAGTCTAATTTTATCACTGTCACCTGATGTAAATTGTAGAGTAAATTTCAAGATATGATCTCCAGCTATAAGTTACATGTCCTGCGGGCTGTGTGTGAGTGAAGGTAATTGCAGAGGTTTTGCAGACTCCCTTGGGTCTGAAGCATAGCTTTGATGTCCAGAAGTGTTTGATTATCCAACCACAGTAAACATAACTGAGCTCTGAGAGTTTTGGTTTGGGGCTTTGTTATATCGTCTGGATTGCAGATCAGAAATGCAGAATGTTCTCCCAAATACAGAACAAAACCGCTCTCCATCCCTATGTCTTCTGTGAACAGAAATAGATTAAAGATGCTTTCATGGTCTGTTGTATGAGATGGGTCTTGAGACTGTGTCGTGATTGACAGCACAATGCATTTGCCATAAAAGTAAAGCACAAGCAGAGCATATTGTTTCCAATTAGATTAATGCGGCATCTTTGCTGCTTAAAAATGTAATGTTAAATGCATCTTTTCATTTATTTTTCAAGGCCAATGAAAATGTTAACAGGGAAAATACATATCTGAATGCTTTGCTCATCAGAAAAAAATCTTATTTTGAGCTCCAGGATGAATTATTATCATCAAGAAATTGTTGTCTGAGCTTGTCAAGGCATGTGCTTTTATGTCGGTTAGAAAGCCAAATGGAAAAGAAAATCACATTTTACAGTGCCACATTTAACACACTTTAAGGATGAGGTCTAAGTAACTAGATATGCGCATACACTGTTTTGCAGTGATTGGGGATTGCCATTGACATTTGTGTGTACATTGTACATGTTAGACAATATTACTGCTTTATAATTTCAAACATTGGGCTGTTTTATAGGTCTATCGTCAGGACTGTGAGACGTTTGGCATGGTGGTGAAGATGCTGGTGGCTAAGGAACCCAGCTTAGAAAAGCACCTGCAGAACCCACTAAAAGAGAACCTGATAGAGATCCGTGAGCGATGCCTTGATGACTTGAAAAACTTCATTGCTGAACTCGATGAGGTGGTACGACAGCCTGAACCTGCTGTCTAAGGTGGCCCCATTTTACTCAACCAGCGGTTTTTTTTGTGTGTAACCCCCCCACCCCTCTGTAACTACACAAAAGTCCTTCATTGTTTTTTATGGTTTATGTAAAGACCAGTGTGCTGAGTGTCCACCTAAAAGAAGTCTTCTTGGTCTGCAACGGGGCAAGGAAAATCTCTTTATGTATTTCATTTATGCAGTTCCGTTCATCCATTGACACTAGTCGATGCTAGGTTGTATAATCTTTTTGTAACCTTTCAACATTAAGATTAATAAAAAAAAAATTGATGGCAAACACTAGGAAAGCAGTGCCAGAAGAGGGTTTGCTCTATTTCTTATTAATTGCAGAAGCTATAGAGATTATTAACCCACTGAGGAGATTTACTAGATGATGGTGTTCTGATCAATTGTGTATAAACTGAAAGGGTTCTATGTTGTTGCCAATTAATTCACTTGCATTCGAACCAGTGAGAAAAGTTGAAGAATGAATAATGGTAAGTAATCTTTATGGGTTCAGCAAATTGCTGCTATCTGTAATACTGTTAAGCTGTGCAGCTGACAATAATGCATTTTCATCTTTTTTTTTTTTTTTTTCATATTTTCCGGCCACTGTATTGTGAAAACCCAACACAAGTATTTGTGTAGTTTTTCCTTTGTGTAGTATTAAAGAGTCTTGAACCTACTACAATGCATGATTTTCCTTTTGATTTAAGCCCCTTTTGTGATTGAATGTTTGTAATTAAATAAAGTCGCTATGTTTGGTAATCTTTTTAATTTTTTTAATTTTATTTTTTTCAAGCAGCCTATGAACAAATGAGAAAAATCAAGGTGCAATGGAATGTATTAAATCGCTCTTGAATTATTTTATTGACATCTTAATGTTAAAAAGGGATAGTATGTTACCTGTGGTGAAATGTACATAATAGAGAGAAGATTCCCCAAACACTGTTTTAAGCACGTAAGTATATTGCAGACAGAAACATGTTTAAGGGTGCAGTTATTACACCTGCAGAGTAACATAACGAGGCCATTAAGCATATGAATAGTGCATTTATATATATTTTGCATTTGCAAACCCCTGGTCAATAAAATGGCAAACCTCAATTTTGTTGAACAATAATTATAACTCCATCTGAGGCCAGGAATCGTGGTAATTAATCATTCAACATATTTGGATATAAAAATATCAGAATTCCAATCTTAATTTAACAAATATACATTGCTTGCACTATTAAATAATTATTTAGTCTACATGCTACTCAAGAAATGTTGCTTTTTTGGGAATAATGGTTTTGCTATACAATGTACAAGGCAATATTACATTGTTCAGACCAACAGCAACACAACTGACCCTCCGTACTTGTAAAGAAAACTTAAATCTCCAGGGAAAAATCACGCTTGTGTATGTTCCAGCTGCAGCAGATGCAGGCTTTCAGTCTAAAGTCTAAGAAATTATGCAGTTCTTGCCCTTATGACCTTTCTTTTTCAGTTTGGTCCGTGAACCGAAAGGAGGTGTTAAAGCAGTGACGCGAGTCGGATAGTCGTCTGTGCAATAATGAAAACTTTGAGATCGGGGTTTGGGAATTGGCTGACCAAGAAAGAATCCCTCCTCCTCAGACTCTGAAGATGAAGAGGAGCATGTTGAACACCAGTCATCATCATCATCGTCACAAACGTTTTGGAAGTGGTCCATTCGGACCATGCCCTGCTGAGCAAAGTCTGATGGGGCTTGATGATAAGAGTGCTGACTGTGTGCCGAGTGATTTAAAAGAATACCGTTCCTGGGCTCTGGTATGCTTGAGCTGATTATCTGAGGCACAACATGCAATTTACCCCGATTTTTGGAAGGCAGGTGCAAGGCATTTTCTGAACGTGTTTTCCGGCCCTGTCTGCGTTTGTGATGTCTGTTAGCAGGACGCCTCTGTGGCTCTTCCTCCATGTGATAGGTCCGTCTGCGAGTTCTCTCGCTCGTTGGTGCTGGCCTCAAGCCTAGTCCGCCATAATATCCTTTATCCATAACATCGTCAGAGAACTTCACTTGCTGAGGTCTGGATTGGGACTGAGACTTGGTCCTTCTCAGCACTGGAAGATGCAGTGGAGAGGGTGGTTCCTCTCCAAAATAAGGTGGAATTCTGTCCTCCTCTTCCTCGTCTTCTCTCTCTCCTTGCCTCAGTGTCTCCTCACGGTCCAGCTCAGAGGTTAAACTCCTCAGGGAATTAGCGCTTCTGTGGAGCATTGAGGAGTTTAGTGTGCCCATGTTACTAATGTTATCACACTCATCCATCTCTCTCTCTTGGTCTTTCATGTTTTGGAGGGAGTAGATGGTCTGTCTGTCTTTGCTGTCTCCATTCCACGAAGCTCCTGAGAAATGGAAGACATGTAATGAGTAATTAAGATTAATTTAAGAAGGAACAGGACTGATAAATGCTGTTTGAAATTTCCATTCCTACCTGTAATATTTGAGAGAGCTAGAGAATCCATAGAGTCTCCAATGTTGAACTCTGCCTTCTGGAATTCATTTGTAATGCACTCCAGTGAGTCTTCATACCATTGCCTGGGCTCAGACCAGAATGCAGATACTGCTCCCTGATCCATCTCCAGCTCTTGAATCTTTCTAGCACTAGCTGGACCAGGGTGACTACCATAGGCAGAGTCTCCAAGTCCATCCTGAGACTGGGCCCAATACATTTCTGTGTGGTGTTTCTTACTTGCCAAATTATGGCTGCTGATCTTCATTTCTGGTTTGGTCCTGTTGGTCTCAGAGTCTTTCATCATCCATGGCTCGGCCGGCCTGGTGTCCTCCGTGTGAATGACACCACGATCTCCAAATTTCAGTAGCAGCTGAGTCATGTAGTCTTCATGCTCAGCCCAATCTTCCACACAGTCCTCAGGGCCTTCCTGCTCATCACGGTCTCTCCAGTAGTTGTCCTCTGCAAAGTTGATTCTTTCCAGTTGATGACACACAGTCTCTGTGTTGTCACCACAGAGACTGGAGGTCCTGTATTCTGTTGCTGAATAGAGTTTTGTCTGCTGGCACTGCTCTGTAGGGCGACTACTCTTGCCCATTCGTATGCTGCGTCGAGATTCCCGTGATCTGGCAGACTGAAAAGCTGAATCTGAAGAGTCAGAAGCATGGACGTCCTCACCTAGGCTACAGTCTTTAGAGCAGTAGATCCGCCCCTCTTTTGGAAGGAAGGGGCAGCCCAGTAGGGATGTTTTGCATTGGGCACAACAGAAGCATTTGTCAGTAGCATGCCAGTGTACACCCTCATAAGTCATTTGAGCATGGTCGACTCCTGAATAAAAGGTAAATCAGCAATTAAGAAATGCTGCACTTTTTCAACCAGATGTTCATACAGGTGTAACAGAGTTGTCCAGTCCTGCTCTCGGAGAGCCACCTTCCTGTAAAGGTTTGCTTCAACCCTAATTAATCAGCCATTAACGTCTTCAGGATTACTCAATACCTTCTAGCAGGTATGTTGGACAAGGTTGAAACTAAAGTCTGCAAGAAGGTGGACCTCCAGGAGCAGGAATATACATCCCTGCCAAACAGTTTCAGTTGTTCCGAAAGTAACTCACCAATATTTTCCCCACAGGCCTCACAGTACTCTGCATATAGTGACTCGAAGCATCCACAGCAGAAGGGACGGCCATCCTTCATGATGTACCTCTGTCCTCCTAGAATAGTCTCGCACTCAAAGCAAGAGAAGTGTTTCATATGCCAGTGACGACCTTCAGCTTCAGTGCACTCGTCAGCAAAGATTATCTATGAAGAGACACAAAATTAGAAATTCGTATTGGCTATGTAAATTTAGTTTCTTTGTATTTTGGTCCTTTAGAAAATGATATATATCCTCACCTCATCACAAGCTGAACACCGTGGCTTCAGAAGCCCTGCATGGTGTCTACCACAGTAGATTTTGCCATTGTGGTAGAAATAGATGAGATCTACCAGAAGTTCTTGACAGGTGGAGCAAGTAAAGCATGCTGGGTGCCAGCAAGATCCGGGGCCTGCTCGTGAAGCAAACACCGCCATCTCTCCACCCTTTATGTTCTCTTTACACTGCAATTCAAAATAAGATTTTATGAGAATTAAATTCTGGTGTATGGCTGCTCTGGTCATACAAAGTCAATTTACAATGTACTGGGCTTTATTCTGCATTCTTCTTCGGAACAAAGACATTAAGATTTAATTTAAATAGACCCCCATCTCTGTTGAAATGGTCTTCTAAAGACCAACTGAGCATGACCAAATGCATGATCATGGTCTTTTTATAAGTACTTTTGCCAAAATATTAATTTCACAGCTGCTTCCCATTATTACTACATGGCCGTTGGCCTTGGAAACAGGGGTGTTGAGTGTCCCACAAATTTATTTCGGCAACGGAAACCAGAGCCCCGAGATTAGCACTGCTCTGCAGTGTCTTGTGTGGCAATTTGTGGTGAAGGGATACATCTGTTTTTCGGCGGTATTATGATGCTAGACTTTTTTGGTTTGTGTTTATAAGTCTTCTCAACAGGAAATAACCCTCTGAACTGGCTCTCATGTGCTTACTCCAGCCCCTGAAGGAGATAGTCTTCAGCCAAAGATTGTGTGTTGTAATACTTAATCTTTTCCATGAATTTTCTCTGTGCTTTGGTTGTCTTTAGGCCATAATTGGACCATTTGCCCGATTCCAAGTTATCTGATTTGCCATGACAAGTCAACACTGTTTCCAAGTGAATGTACCATGAAGCAGAAACTGCATTTTCATGACCGTAAGTAGATTTGATATGGCCAGAATGAATGGTCACAGGAATGACTATGTATCTTCCTTCAAGTGTGGCAGTTGTTTGAATGAGTGTACATTAAAGACATTCACAAAATCACCTTTAGGAGTTTTAATGTGGCCTCTTTCATGCCCTATCTTTAATTTTGATATTTGCAAGATAAAATTTTTACAGATGGTGGAAAAAATACCAGGAACGTTTATGCATACATGCTCGCAAACGTGCTGCAGGGCTCTGGGAAGCAGTTTTGGTGTTCCCCTTCCAAGTGCCTCTTTCTTCCTCTGAATGCTGAACATGTGGAGTTCTCGTCTCTCATCATCACTGAGGGACTGGCAGTATCGGATCTGTGTTGAAGCGAAGGTAAAAAAGATTTGTTTAAATGAATAACAGATGAATAGCTGATATAAGTTTTATCAAAGGCTTCATCCTCTTTTTTTTTTTTTTTTTTTTTTTTTTAAGGGGTGGGAAAAGTTTGCATTTGACGAAAAAGTCGTGAGTTTCTTTTCTAGGGCTAAGTTAAAAAGTACACAAATTGACCTCAAAGTTTACAACAGACTTGTGGAACTCGTACAAGATGACAAAAGACAAACAGTTTGCTCTGTTTGGCCCTGCAGGGGGGTAAACAATGATGCCACACGTGAAGAGCCTTTTAGATCTGTAACCCACAGTTATGCCAGGAATTTGCTAAAGTACACAGTACTAGGACTTACAGCAAGCACCATAAAAATCACAGAGGAACATTTTATTGCTTCTAGAGGAAAGGAGAAAGATACCCCTCTGTGATAGTACTAAAACATCTTTGTATGTAAACTTTAGAGGGATTTGTATGCACTTCTATCTTTGAGATTATAAAGTCCTCTAGTAAGACCATTGTGTATTCCAGCAGTCATCTGTCACTTTTATCGTTCGTTTTTTTCCTCATACCTCATTGTCATGTGGTGGCAGCTGATAGAGTAGTTGTCTGATCCTGTTTTTTTCTCCTGGGCTGTTGACATATGGCACCTTCTCCTCTGGCAGGCACGAAAAGTAGATCTGAACCTGATGGGGAAAGAAGGCAAACAGAGAGTGAGAGGATTAGGGTTTGCTTTCAACAGCTGAAAGCTGAAATGAGACACCAGCCTCAATTGGTGCTACATCATTCAACCTGTCATACAGGCTTCTCCCGATTGTCTCCCCCAAAAAGGGGGAAGTGGGTATATCATTGACTGGGACAACGTTTTTAAACAGCGGTGTCTGTCAGTGGTGACCCTGAAGAATATTTATGGGGCGGTACGCCATTAAAGACACAAAGATAGATGCCTACTGGAATGTTCCTTGTGTTTAAGTGTAACTATCCAGATGAAGGCAGATTGTTATTTCTGTAGCAGTGGGGTTGGGATGTGAGTGGGATTCGATACGGAGAGCTGTCATACAAATTGCCCTAAATTCTCTCTAAACCTCAGGAATTATGCTTTTGCCTTCAAGTTACAGTTTCTTCCTCGTTGAAAGCTGATTGCAGTGCATTTCACAGAACTGAGAAAAGATCTTTCATGAGGATGTCAGGCCTCCCACTCCACATTTTGAAAAACAAGGAGAAGGTGGGGGTTAGAAAAACACATTCAGCTTCACTCCAGTCCCTCTTTCACTCTAGACCAACCTCCACCCCCGTTGGTTCTGCATGTGTGTTTGGGTATTGCCTTGTTTCAGGAAAGTGCCAACTAGTCCCTAGACACACTCTCGGTTCTGTTTGCTTACTGCACACAGCAGGGCAAGAAAGCAGGTTTTCTAAATGGCTGTTTTGTTGGGACTAGTGCTTGAACCACACAAGTACAATTCAAGCAGTTTAATCCAATGCACTGAGGAACACCAGCTTTGACAGTGGTAATATTTTTAAACTGGTAACACATTACAATAAGGTTCTATATGACACCTTAATCTAATTCAATAGTTAATTTGTACTTGTCTAATTCAATAGATGACTTAAAATATATTATTGAACATTATAATTTATGAATTCAAATTTAACAAATTAATGTGGTTTAAATGTTTATTGTGCATAAACTAAAACTTATTGTAAATTGTTACCTTTGAAACCACAGGGATCGTTACATAGTTTCAACATAATGGTGTAATGTGTTTTTTCAATGAACAATGTATTTGAGAAGTATTTACCAGACAATACAAGTTCTAGTAGGGCTGTGCAATTAATCGAATTCGATTGTCATGCGCATCTCGTCAGTAAAGCCTGTTCAGTGATTGGCAGTAAATCGCCATCACCTGCTTTCAGATGGAGCGGGAATTACTACACAGAGCCGTCGTTCACTGACAAGCTAGGCAATATCTCGTTCATAATCACAGACGAATCGCCTTCGATTATGAACGCGATGTTGCCTAGCTTGTCAGTGAACTATGGCTCTGTGTAGTAATTGCTGCTCCATCTGAAAGCAGGTGATGGCGATTAACTACTAATCAAGAAACCAGCTTTACTGACGAGATGCGCATGATAATCAAATTCGATTAATTGCACAGCCCTAAGTTCTAGCAAACATTTTTGATTAATTGGCATGCAAACTAAAAAATTGTAAAAAGTAATTTGATATATTTTTTGAAAACAATGCTATTAATTTTCCTGCCATAGTATGGCAGTAGTTTGTTTAAGCATTTTGCCATTTAATGACTTCACTTGCTGAGACTCGTCTCAGTGGGGAAATAAAATGCCTGCAACAGTTTGTACACCACAGGGAGGATTCAAAGCAATTACTGCTAATTCTCGTTCCTCACAATGGTATTTTTTTTCTAAGAAAAATGGTTGACTTTTCAACATAAATATTTTTCCTCCATAATTTTCCTATCTCTGTAGTTCTTTACTAGTTGTTTTGCCCTTTAAAAGTTTTCTGCTACTTTCAGCTGGCTTTGTGCTGCCCATAAACACCCTGTCAGTCAGATATAGGTCGCATGTGTGCTCAATGTCAAGGTTGAGAGGGTCCAGTCTCCACTCAGAAAGCTTGCCAGACTTTGCCCACGTCAAAGTGTACATTCATTAAGAGCTGTTGGCCTCCGTGCAAGGTCATGTGCAGTTGTGTTTCAGGGTAGATGAGATGCCAGAAATGCATGCATTGCCTAAACCTCACGTTCAGAAGCTCAGACATTCAGAAAAAATGTCATACCCAAGTGTGAAGGCAGCCATCAAACTTAAAAAGCTTGACTGGCTGGTTTTATATCAAAAACCTAAATTGGCTGAGAATCAGACTTGGAAGTAAAACCACGAAAAAGGAAATTTTTTAAATCGCCTGCTTCTGTCTGGCAAGAAATGTCTAAAAATTGTGGATTCAGAAAGGAAAAGACTCAAATTTTTGGATGTCTGCAGATAATTAACAGTATCAAAAGCATGAGTTATGCTTTATACTTCTAGTTACAGCTGTCTTGACTTTGGAGAGAAATCTATGCTTATAATGAGATATGAGGCTTAAGGTTTACCTGCTCAGGTCGTAGTCCAGGAGGAACCCATGTGTACTCCTCCAGAGCACATCCAGAGTCATCATCAGAGGTTGAGCTCCTCTGAAATCCTATTGCCACTTTGGCTCCTCTCGAGTCCATGTCCGGTGCCCGAGTAATGGGCCAGTTCCCTGATGTAGTCTCAAGACTCATCAGATGGGCTACTGTTCAGATAAAAAAAAAGAGAGAATTTAGATTTTAAAGTTTGATACCCAAAATTTACAGCTGCATCTATTTTGTGAAATATGCATTATCCTTAGGGGGAAAAATGTTCTCATAACATCTTAAAATGGAGATGGAGAGCTTTGAGAATTGCCAGATATTTAAAACGAAGGGAAGTTGTGCTTTGAAATGTCAGCAGAGTCTTGCCTTTTAGGCCAAGCCTTAAGCTTGCAGATAAGATGTCAAAGTGTATACGAAGCAGGATTAAACACTCGTGGCTCTTTCTCCAAGCTTTCTTTATCTTGATGCTTAAGCATTTCAGAGTACTTTCTGTCAGATAATATTCCTTTGGTCCCAAGGTGTTGAAAAGAACACTCCTCCTTCGTGTTTTGAATTGCAAATGAGCCCGATATAGTGTGTGAACACCCTTGTTTGGGTTGGGGTTGGAGCTTCACAAGCCCCCTCTCAGCTTGCCCCCGAGTCACAGAGAAAGTCCTAAGAACTTTTAGTCCATTATGTGATAGATTACAGATTGAATGTTTTATCATAGGTCTTGATTGCCCACTATAAGTTTAGATGGTTTCTGGTCTTGTGCATGTTACGAGTTATCTGTTATTCCCAGTATTTTAACTACCCTAAGAAGCAAAGATAATAGATTTGCAATACAAAGAGGCATCGATAGGTAGGGATATCTTGGGGCAGATAACAATTTCCCTGTTCTCTTAATGGAAAATGTCATTTGGATTGCCTCGATCACAATACAGCTCACCTTCTATGACCCCGGTCAAATGCGAATTCATTTCTCACATGAGTGCCCAGTAACTTCTCAGCAATTACCACACCTGAATGACAATGAATGGTCAGATCCACATCCAGTCCTCTGAACCAAGCAATGAAAAAAGTTCCATACTAGGATTTTAAATCGTTATGAATGCCTAAAGAAACCTGAATTAATTTAGGGATGTCTACATTTTAAAAAATCTGTTTGAATAATATATATATCTAAAGGCTTTGGTATTTTCTCTGCTAACTTTTTTTTTTTTAAATGTCTTGGAGAGTAGGAAATGCCTGCTGTGGCTTCCAGGGCCAACATACACAAGCACTCACATTACACCTTGTCACTCTTTGGCACCGACACAATGTGTGGCTTTGTGGCAAAAACAGAACGGATCTACCCTGCCCTGTTTTCAAAGGAACATACGTTGGAGGAAAGGAACATTTGAAGAGAGGTCGTTTTTTTCAAATTTGCAACAGCAGAGAAATGTAAACACGCTCCAGATGTATGCCACAGATCTGACTGGCACCTCAGACAGAAAAGTGTGCATTCAGCGCTGGCCGGGATTTACTGTGTCAAATATGAAACACTTATGAAATAAACACAGACTGGTTTGTGGATTAACTGAGGCTTGGATTACAACCATTCCACCTGAGGCTGAGATTCAACAAGCCTGGGCTTCATAGTGCCACTGTTGTCAAGCCTAGGATATGAAAGTTTCTCTAATGTAAAGTGTTGAGTAACCTAAGTGAGTTTGACATGCTACAAGCAACGGTGTGGCCACGCATTGATACATGCCACCCACATCACCCGCTAGTATTAAATTATACAGTTGTAATTGCTGCGTAAATGCATTTATGCCACCTCTGAGCAGCATTAAGCAGTGTAAAGAAACCTAAAAGCCACTTTTGCGATGTAAATTTGCCACTAGATAGTATAGTTCCCAGCATATATAAACCATGCATTAATCGGACTACCATTAGCCACAGCATCCAGCAGATAAAAAAAAAAAAAAGATAATGCATGATGTATTTAGTCCTTCAAATTTTTAATTATGCATTGTATCATGTAAACTTGGACAGAGGAGATAAATACCTGCTGTAGCTCGATTATACCTGCACATGTAATCTAGACCCCCAAATATTTGAATATTACATTACATTCCCCCAACACAATTAGTTCAGCAAATTTTAAAGAACACTGGAATAAATTTTAAATGAATGGTTACTAGATATTTGATAATATAAAAAAAACAAGCTAAAAGAAAAGTTGAGAAAAATCCTCCCAAATATGAATGTTAAATTTTTAGACTTTCTCCAAATCTGATTTGAACGATTAGATCTCAAAATTGTCCAAAAAAACGAATCTCAACATCAGGTGTAAATGGTACTGAGATATTCCAAGTGTACATGTTGTGCCCCCTTACATCTCTTTTTTTTTTTTTGTGAGCACTTCTCATCTCAGCTCCATAATGCCAAAACTTCATATGACCATAACATGTTATTTCAACTGCTGCTTTCTATCTGTCATCAAATATTTATCACTCAATCAGTCTGACTGTATAGTCTAGAATTTAATATTTACAGTGAGAGCCTAGTTTAGACTTGATTGCATTTCGAGAAGCATCTTACCTATGTGTATCGCATCCTATAGCATTCAGGAAAAGCCTCCAATTAGTGCAAGTTACAGAGGAAGAGTCTAGCAAGCATGTCCAGAACAATATCAGGTACATTCCATCTAAATTACCCTGAGGGTTTGTAACTTGGATAGTCAGTGAGAATGCAGTTGTTTCCTGTGTTTGTGAACACGTTGAAATGAATGCATCGATGTGTGTGCCAAGTAGCATGTCTTCTTGTAGTCAGACCCCCCCCCCCCCCCCCCCCCCCGGGCCAGCCCCCCTTCACACTCAAGCCCTCCCCCTACACTTCAATCTGAAATCCACCCCCATCCCAAAACAACCCTCATCCAAATTCCTGCTGTAAGAGAGCTGTCCACATCCCACGGCAAACCCTCTTCAATCCGCAGAGCCATTTGTTTTGTTCCTAAACATTCAAAGTCAAGTACATCCTGAAGAGTTCATTCGCCATTGAATGTTGCATAAGTTGCATCAAGGGCTTGTTGTTTTCCACCAATGGCCAAGAGTTCCTGTTTTTTCTGCTACATTTATCATGTCAACCAAGAACAGAGAGTGCTCAGGAAATATATGTTAACCTCACAGAATCAGATATGGGATTGGAATAATGAATTATGTAACCTTTCAGTAAATTTGAAGTAAACCACTGTTGCAATATTTTATGCATGTGCATTTATGTCTAAAATTGAGGCATCCAGCCTTATGTTGTTTCAAACCTAAATGACAATCTTCTGTGTAACACAAGTTATTTTTTAAAAATGTCTGTTTTTTGTTGAAATAATAAAAGGCAGTGGGGTCCAGTGTTGTAGTCCAAAGGACCAATGTTGGGGTCCGAAGGACAGAGGGATTCTTTCAAATTTTCAAATTCCACTTCTGTGTTCTGCAGTTCATACAGGTTTGAAACAACATAAGGGTGAGTAAATGATCAAAGAATTTCTGGAATGATTCATTCTCATTCCATAATGATTCTTAATTTGGTACTTTTTATTAGTTGCTAGTGTTTGATTCACTACAAAGAACAAAGAGTCATTCTGTAGGGAATCAGACTACACTGATGATTTGGTTCCTTTTTAGTGAATCAATAACATACAGCACAACCAGAGTCATTTGTTCTCTTATCAGACAACAATGGTCATACGAGTTGGTTCCCAAACCTACTTGTGATTCTCTTCTCACAATTTCAAAGGCATTTCCATAAGCTCAATATCCCCCTCCTCTTCATTCCTTCAGACTGAACTCAGTGTGTTGACAGTAACGATGGCCCCAATGGCCGTCTCTCACCTCCACACTTCAATCGGATACAATGACCTTATTGTGTTGATTCCTTTCCAATTCTGGAATCTCACAATGGAAAAAGTCATATTCTTTCAAGAAGCTTTAAGAATAATGGTCAAAAAGCATAATAAGTTTTAGGGTTGTATTTGAGCTTATCTTTTTAAGAATTGCAGAGTGTATTTCAAGTGTTTAATGATAGATGTGCTGTTTTTATCATTATACTCACAAAACACAAAAGCTGGACCCTCCTCACATGCATCTCTGTTTGGTCATAGCTACTTCATCAAGATCCAGTCGAAATGCCACATTAAGCCTGTGTGAAACTGCTAGACTGAACAATTGCCAACTCATCCTAGTTAAATTTCAAGTTACCGTGAAGAACTCAAGCGTCTTCCACAACTGAGAGGTCGTTTTAGACAGCGAGATAAGATAGCAACAAGAGTCCAAGCGAACCAAGATGGATTCCTCTTCGGTTTGTGGCAGAAGCTGTGACGAACCACTTAACCATCAGGATGACCTTTGTTAGAAACCCCTTTCTCTTCTTAAGATGTTTATCAGGAACACCATCAGAATGACAGAAAATTCCACAGTGATTCTTAATAAGATAAATATGAAACCAAGAGCAATGAGAAAGAAGAGCCTTATTTTTCTAGAGAAATTACACCTTATTGTGAATGTTTATCTACACAGACAAAGAAACCACAGTTAACAGACCTTGTTCCCATCATTTCCTGGAGCAGGTTCACAACCCTTCCTGCTTCCTTAGAAAGCTTAAGTTGCAGCCTATTACCGCTAAACCCTGCACAGTTACCTCTGCACTATCTTAAAGGAAAGGGAAGCTACGTGCGAAACACCTAAGGTTCACATCCTCCTCTTCCCATTGTAAAATGGGCCGACCTTCCCCTGGCAACCCATTATAAGTAATAACGCATATTTCACCTCATTGCCACGCCAATTGACAAGTGTTTAAGAATGGATGCTGCCCCGCTGCATTCACATGTCAGTGCTACCTAACTAATGGCGCTTTTTTCACTGACCCCTGACCCCCGCGCACACCCTGCTCCCTCTGCTCATCTCTCTAAGTATTTAGATTTGCTCTTTCCTTCCCGTGTTAATGTCAAGACATCAAACTAATGGATCATGGCACAATTGGTCGCACGCAGCTGCTCCAGTTACAGCAAAACCAACATTTGTAAGTAAATACGGTCATGTTTGTATAAAAACAAAAGTGTTGGATGCCTAGCTAGGTTTTTTTGGATTTCAGCATTACTTCTTTTCTCTGCATTCAGGCTAAGCAATTTTTATCACAGCCTCTGCAGGGTGGTGATTGCGCTATTGATTTGATAACGACCGAATTGTAATGTCTCCCGCCGTATGTGTTTTAATTCACACTGTCAGAAAAACACATCAGAGTCTCTCTCACCTGACAACCGCAGACAGTCTCTCAAATACCGTTTCTTTAGATCAGTCATTCTGATTTGAGTAACACTGAGGATTACGGAGGAGGAAGCGAGGATGCATTGAATAGTCTTTCAGGGCATAACTGAATTGACACAGACTCGCTCTGACATATTTTCCCTGTCTGAGCATTTTTGTAATGTAATTGACAAACAAAAATGTACTCGACCGTGTGAAATGATGACTTTACGATCAAGCGGAGGCTTCTGCCAAACGGTTAATTTAGCATTGGGATGAACACCTACTAACGCCTGCTTTTAAAATATAATCATTTAGGACGAACGTCACATAACGTCATTGATGTTCATTACACAAGCCGCTAGCGTGGTTTGTATGCTAAGACGCTGACAGAAAGTAAAAGAGAAAAGAGGTGAGCAACAAATAATAAAGCTGTCTTTAGCTGAAAATATCAATTTTATATTCTTAGTTGTTTTAACAATGTTTTAGGTCCAATTAAGCTTGCAAAATCTTAAATGCAAGATTAGAATAAATAGATTTTTAGAAAGAAAATTTGGAAGGTTTTTTTTTGTATGTTTATGTATTCAAATGGTTTCTCATACGAGTTTAACTGTGGCAACTATGTATTGCAGGTAAATCCACTTTCATCTAATTTCTGCATGATCATTAAAATTCATTTCATTTTTCTTGACAAATTTGTTGCATTTGTGGTGGTCTCTTTAAAAAAGTGACAAGAACTTGACAGTGAGGGAAATTCAAATAATTTCCTTACAATTTACACAAGAAATAGCCAGAACATTCTCAGGTAATCCCAGGTAAACCTACTGCTATTGTCAAAAAACTTAATCCTAAACATCCATCGTTCAAATGCACAAATTTAAGAGTTTATTGAAATCTTAATAGGTTGTCCTCTCAATTTTCCATACAGTGCAGATCACCAAGCATTTACTTTTCCCTTCAATCGCAAAGTCCTTATTCACACCAATTCTCAGTCCATTCACATTCAGTTAGTCCACTACCACTACTGAACTCCCTACTGAAGTCTGAATTTGAATTGAATTGACTATTCACTCCTGGAAACTGCCTTGCAGACGTTGAAGCCTGATTAAAGTGATTGAAGTCTCACCCATTCCTGCCAGTCAAAACACCACATCCATTATCAATGCTTTAGCAAGTGCTTTTCTCACTGTTGTGTTAATATTCAGACTCACGGAAGAGTAAAAAGACACAAGCTGGTGTGAGATATCAGGTCATAAAAGAAAACGGTAAACTTATATGTGCCAAAACTTTATAGCCTGCCAATGAATGTTTGCAAGACACCTTCACAGGGTTGTAAAGCTTAATAAAAAGGAAGTAGTCATGTTCCTGAATAGTTTGCAAGTGGAAAGGTCAGATTAGCCAGCATTACCGACACGCTGTAATGTGTAGATGTGTGTAATGTGGTCTTCGTCCCTCTTGGGGTGGTGCCGCTCTTCTCTCTAGAAATATGGCACATAGTCTTAGAGTTCATACTTGACTAACTGGGGCCCAGGTCAGGAAGCAGACAGACTGGCTAAACCGACCGTCTGCTAGCCGCCTCACGTCACAGAAGTCAGTTCATTCTCAGCACATAGAGACTCTTTCACCTAGATATCACACTACAGAGACTGTGTCTGTTCCCCAAACTAGAAAATACAGAAAACATCCAAACAATTTAATTGATGTTCAACAAATAAAAAAACAGATATAATACAGATAAACAAATGATAAAGCTTGGGTTATTGAATATTAGATCCCTTTCTACAAAAATACTTTTTGTAAATGATATGATCACTGACCATAAACTAGATGTGCTTTGTTTGACAGAAACCTGGCTAAAACCAGATGACTACATTACTTTAAATGAGTCTACCCCCAAGATTACTGTTACAAACATGAACCGCGTCCAAAAGGTAAAGGCAATGTTTTCAGTGTTTCTCAGAGGTCGGGTTTCAAGTATAACTTGTTTGAAGTAATGGCGCTTCATATAACGTTATCCAAAGAAAGTGTTAATGATAAATCCCCTGCGATGTTTGTACTGGCTACTGTATACAGGCCACCAGGGTACCATACAGACATTATTAAAGAATTTGCTGATTTTCTATCTGAGGTAGTGCTGGCTGCAGATAAAGTCCTAATTGCTGGTGATTTTAATATCCATGTTGATAATGAAAAAGATTCATTGGGATCAGCATTTATAGACATTCTAAACTCCATTGGTGTTAAACAACGAGTTTCAGGACCTACTCTTTGTCGAGATCATACTCTAGATTTAATACTGTCATATGGAATTGATGTCAGTGGCGTTGAAATATTGCAGCAGAGCGATGATATCTCAGATCATTATCTAGTTTCGTGTATATTCCATATAGCTAAAGCTGTAAAGCCAACTTCTTGTTACAAATATGGTAGAACCATCACTTCTACCACAAAAGACTACTTTATAAATAATCTTCCTGATTTATCTCAATTCTTCAGCATATCTAATAGCTCAGAACAACTTGATGATGTAACAGAAACCATTGACTCACTTTTCTAGCACTTTAAATACGGTTGCTCCTTTACGCTTAAGGAAGATTAAGGAAAAGAGTCCAACACCGTGCTATAATGAGCATACTCGAGCCCTAAAGAGAGCAGCCCGGAAAATGGAGCGCAGCTGGAGAAAAACAAAATTAGAGGCATTTCGTATTGCTTGGTGGGAAAGTACCCTATCCTACAGAAAAGCATTAAAAACGGCTAGATCTGCTTACTTTACGTCTCTTTTAGAAGAAAACAAACACAACCCCAAGTATTTATTTAATACAGTGGCTAAATTAACAAAAAATATAACATCAGCAGGTGCAGACATTACCCAGCAGCACAGTAGTAATGACTTTATGAACTACTTTACTTCCAAGATCGAAACTATTAGAGATAAAATTGTAACCATGCAGCTGTCAGCCACAGTATCGCATCAGATAGTGCACTATAGATCCCCTGAGGAACAATTCCACTCATTCTCTTCTATTGGAAATGAAGAATTGTATAAACTTGAATTGAAGAATTGTATAACCCCTTAGTTATACAATTCTTCAATTCAAGTTTATACAATTCTTAATTCTTAATTCTTAATTAATTTTAAGATCTTGCTAATTACTTATAAAGCCCTGAATGGTTTGGCACCTCAGTATTTGAGTGAGCTCTTATCGCATTATAGTCCTTTACATATGCTGCGATCTCAAAGCTCTGGCCATTTGATAATGCCTAGAATATCAAAATCAACTGTGGGCGGGAGAACGTTTTCCTATTTAGCGCCCAAACTCTGGAACAATCTACCTAACACTTTTCGGGAAGCAGACACACTCTGTCAGTTTAAATCTAGATTAAAGACCCATCTCTTTAACCTGGCTTACACATAATACACTATCACATTTCTATAATTAAAATCTGTTAAAGGATTGTTAGGCTGCATTAATTAGATCAACCGGAACCGGGAACACTTCCCAAAACACCTGATGTACCTGTTACATTGTTAGAAGAATGTCATCTACGCTAATATTTGTCTGTTTCTTTCTTATTCCGAGGTCACTGTAGCCACCCAGATCCAGACTGTATCCAGATCAGATGGTGGATCAGCACCTAGAGATGACCTCTACAGCCAGGACACCTAGATGAGCCCCAGAGACTGATCCCCAGTGAAGACAGGCATCGGGACAAGACCACAGGAACCAGATGAGTCCTTTGCACAATCTGATTCTGCTTTAGCCTAGATTTAAACTGCTGATTTTGTCTGGCCAGAGGAGAATGACACTATTTCGACAAACTATTTCCCGTCTAAATACTGTAAAGCTGATATAAAGCCACCCAGCTTTATATCAAGCCAATGTAAAGCTGCTTTGACACAATTTGCATTGTTAAAAGCGCTATACAAATAATATTGACTTGACTTGTAGAGACACGTTGTGAGATAAAGAGCTTTTTTTAAGGTTGTCACACAAGCTAATTTAAATCCTTTGGACATTAGCCACCGTTTCGAACGGCCAGCAAAAGGTCCCTGAATTAAAACAAAACATTGTCTTCTTATGTTAATCCCATGGGGGTTTATGCTGTATTGTGTTGCATAAGCCACTATTGATAGTTCTCATGCCTCAGTACAGTAAAAACAACATTATTCAATACGATTGCCACATAAATTATATGTATCGCACTAAACTGAAAAGAACAAGTCCTGTGGGTTAAAAAGATATTTGTATTTTGTTCTCTTGTGGATGCATGAATATCTCCATTCAGTTTGGAAACCTGACCTGAACCCGTGTTTACTGTAAAATACTGTAATTAAGACTTTAAAATACTGTAATTGCATTTAGGTGTGACTGTATTATAAAAGTATATGGTATAATGTGGAGATGATTATAGTAATGATAATATATGTGGTGCGTGTCTGGCCTCTCATCTGCAGGGATCCAGCTGCGTGTGTGCATGCATTTAGTTCATAATGGGCCCTGTTTTAATACTGGCCTCCATGCCCTCTCCTGCCTGCCTAATTTGATATTGTTAACTGATACATTCCACTTTAAAAAAGGAGAGGTCATGCTAACCTCTCCAGACACAGGTGGGCTTACCCGCAGAAGATATAGGGTAAACGTACCTATTAAGCTCACGTACCCATTAATCACACTTCCATTTTTGAGATCAGATTATAAAAACAAAAAATAATGTATTATCCTACTTGATGTCTTAGCCAATTGATATGTTTATTACTATATACCTTCTGTAATTTCAAGTCAATCAGATCATAGCACACTGAGATATGGGTCTCCATGTGTTCACACTGTCTGGTGGCCATTTTGAAAGCTGTCTAAAAACTTTCACTAAAAGAGGAGCCCCTTAAATGTGTGTTTTTTAGATGTTTAAGCCTTTATTTTGGGTAAGTTTCACTACTACTTTCACTACTACACTAAAAGTAAGAGATTAATGTTCAGACTTTTGCATATTATAACCTGGAACTTGGATGTGGGAAATAATTAATTTTAATAAATATTACATGAAATATATAAAAAATCGTTGCTGCTCCAATTAAGCTCAGTGTGCTCTCTTTAAACTCTTCCACATTGAACATCTATGTAAATACTTAATAAACAGACTTGAAATATTAACTGATGGTTGTCACTTTAATAATAATACATTTTAATACACATAATAAAGTTAATTGATTTTCTATGAAATCAGTCGACTCGAATCTGCAGACTGGCTCTGATCTTTGGCAACTAGCATCAGATTCTCCAGACTGTAAATCTGTGGAAAATCATGTAGTGTATTCCAGTATTAAGAGACTTTAGATAAGTTAACAAACTTTAAAAAGAGGTTTCATAATGAGGCTAGTTTTTATGTTCGTCCCCATGAATTAAATGTTTTATTGGTTTGTTTTATTTGATTTTTGAATGTTACTTAGCTGAAAGTGGACTAGCATAGATGTTGATATGTGCTTAGACACTTCACTATGAATATATAACTGATCAACTTGAATGTCTTGTTGCTTGATTTTAGTGATCTGTTTTTTTTGTGATGGACTTTGTACCTTCAAAAAAAATATATATATTTTTTATATTATTCTTTAAAAATGTTCTTTAAAAAAAACTAGAATTTTTAATAAAACATGATGTGAGCTTAATGGGAGCAGGGGTTAAGCACAGCCAGACTTTTTTAATTTAATGATGTATATCTTAATTGAAATGCTTTTGTCATTTTAAATAAAATTAAATCTTTTTGTGTGAGAGATTAATATTTTAACATAACATTTTCTTATTTTTATATATATATATATGTATGTATATGTGTGTGTATATATATATTTTAAATATGCATAAAGAATACTGCATCACATGCATGCTATAAATAATACTAAAACTAATAATACAGTATTATAAACATAAACAATAATAATTGCTATTATTATTACTGTTTTATTATAAACAACTACATTTTTTATTGGTTTTTATTTATTACTTTTATAAACAACAAATTTAATAGTAATAAAGACTGCTTTTTTTACATTATGATAATAAGAATTTATTTTTGTGTATTTTTACGAGCAATTTTCTTTACAATTATAATAACTGATTTAAATTTATTTATTTCCTTTGTTTGATTAAGTTTGGGTTGAAATTAGTGCTGTCAAACGATTAATCGCAACCAAAATAAAAGTTTTTGTTTATGTAATATATGTGTGTGTGCTGTTTATATTTATTATGTATATATAAATACGCACACATGCATGTATTTCAGAAAAAATATTTTGTTTATATATTAAATAGATTTATATATAATATTAATTATATTAATATAAATATATACATGTAAATATTTTCTAAATATATACTGTATGTGTGTGTTTTTATATATACATAATAAATATACACAGTGCACGCGCACATATTATGTAAACAAAGACTTTTATTTTGGATGTGATTAATCACGATTAATCGTTTGACAGCACTAGTTGGAAAAATGATCCATACTGGATGTTCAAGACCTAAAGAGACAAGATACACATACAGTATCCACCAGGCCATTTGTCTGACAGCCAGCAATTTTTTACGTTTAAGCATATATGTTGTACATGTGTGCATTCATTCCTCATCATGAGAGCAAAATTTTAAGTCCTGCAACCACAAAATCATGTGTAATTAGAGCTGGTCTGAAAAATTTCTTGAGGGCCTCATGTACAGAGCTGAAGACCACTCAGCCCAACAGCAACCCTCCTCAAACTCCACTGAGAGCATCAGACCCTTGCCTCTACATCTCCTAATTACAATCATTTGCCTGATACCAAACGAACACCAAACATCTGCTCCTAATGCTCCTGACTGTGATTATTAAGGAGATTTTACTCCCAGGTCGACACACAGAGGAAGCGCAACAGACAAGAATAACAAGGAGAGGTACAAGTCCATGCGATTTGGTTTTATTAGTGAGGATACACTGCAACATGTTGAAGCAATGAGCCTGATATGTTTTGCTAGTTCATTAGTTAGTTTTTCCTGGCTCCAGATCCTGGCATGCGGTTTAACCAGGTGCCGATGAAGAGATCATTGACTCAATGTGGTTGACGAACCTCACCGTCTAATGTCAGTTTACACTCATGTGGCTGTAATGGAAACAGCAAAGTACGGCTAGCAGCGTGTTTGGTGATAGGAAAGCTCTAAGTAAACAACTTTTGTTAATGAACTTTAAATGATTAGTTTAGTTACTCAATCTTTTGGTTAAGTGTTATGTATAATACACAGAAAAGGATGTAAAGCAGACACCTTTCACATAAGCTAATTCACATAAGCACCTTTAACATAATTGTGTTGCTGCGTTACAAAATGTTACATAAATAATTACGCTCAGCTGTTAGTACTGCTTTACAGTTAAAAGAACCAATCATATTTTTAATAGTAGAATGGAAGCCCCGCCCCACTGATAAAGAAGCCAGTCACCTTTTTCAAAGAGGCGGTGCCTGTTTGTTTACTTTCAAATTTGTGTTCGCTTGACTAGCCTGAAAAATACTGTTTTTATTTGCAGGTTTTGTGCTAAAGAAGAGCAATTTTTGATACTGATGTTAATGTAATATGTTATTGTAATGTAAAATTAACAGATATTCCAGTCTTTACCTATAGAGCTTTACTTGGATGTCTGGAGAGTTGGATGCTCTGGGGAGTTTCCAAGATGGCCGCCTATTGAACTGACTTGTTTGACTTAATTTAGTCAAGCAGTGGGTATTGTTTTTATACGTGGTAATTTGTTACCTACCAACAATGTTTCAAAGTCTGCATGATATGGAAATTCATCTTATCTACTTTTAAAGGCAAATTATTTATTGTATTCTGGACAATTCATGCATGTATATTTTTAATTTTTGAATATTCTTTGACCTCATAATTTTTATTCAAAATACCATAACTCAATCTTCTGGCAAAAGACTGCTAAACCCTGTTCCTTTCTCACAAATGACTGAAAGCTCACATTCAGATCTGCTTTTATCCTACCAAAAACCGATGGATTGAACCAACTTTTTTTGTTTTCTTTTACTCTGATATATATCACAATACAGAAAAAGATCTGTCACTGCTTCCATTTCATTTGGGCTTTAAATGACAAATAGCATTTGTGGTCCTAAAATCCAAAATGAAACCAAGAATGTCCAGTTATTTTCAAATGCTGAAGTTAGCATATCTATTTTTGGCCGAATGGTCAAGTGTTAGAGAGCGATCTGGAGAAGCAGCGGAGGCCACCTACACACCGTTCGGAGAGTGCCAAACACAGACTTCAGACATTCTGATGATATATTGTGCAACTGTGAATGTTATCTTGCATCATCCCCATTTGGAAGGTAATTACTGCTCTCTCAGCAGGGAAATGCGGGGGGGGGTATGCAACAGTAATGACACTAGACCCCTAGGGCAGGTTGATTGTTTGGGCTTAAACACACATAGGGTGTTATACAATCCAGCCTGTTTCACATAATTCATAAACTAACATGTAACATGACAAGCCTGGTGCTAATCACCAACCCTACTTTTTGACAAACAAGACTGCACTTTACTTTCACTGTGAGGCTATTTATACCTGTTGGGATAGTGCTGCTTTTGATGATGTAATTCAACACCATGGGATGATATAGTAATCGTCACATAATGCCTGTCTGTGTCAGGGGCCCCTCTGACAAAATAATGCTATTTTGTTCTTTAAACCTGGGCTGAAGCTTTTCTTCCTCTGTAGCTTAATCTTTTTGTGGGAATGTGGTTATTGTAAAGTGATACTGCACATCTTTGGTGCTGCAAAGACACTGATATCATAATTTGGTCTGTATATTATCGTGATCTTTATGATACGTTGTGAGATGTTTAAATAAATCTGTTTATCTTCTGCAGATGCTGAGAGAAAAGACAATTTCAGCTCATTAGGCATGAAAGAATTGGGTCATGGGAATGCAACGTATAATCATCCTCATCAAGTCTCTCTGAGGAGCAACAGGTGTTATTGAAAGGTAAAGCCCTTTGTCCCTGAACAGATGTCAGGGGCCTTTTCTCTCAAACAATTCTGGGTTGTTTCTCCCAACAATTCTGGGTTTCCAAAGTAAATTGCATGCATGCACACACACATACAGTGTGAATTTCGGCAGCTTCATGGCATGAAAACCATAGAAGCAGAAAGGATGAGACTCCAAAACAAGCCTTTGCTTGTTGCATTTCACAGCAGAACGTGTATAGATAATGAATCTCGTCCTTACGTTTTTCTTTTTCTAGAAAAGCAAACGGTCTGGTTTCCGGGGGTTCATTCATCTTAACACACAGAATGATTCTTTACAACTTGCTATTAATGCTAGCTGTTAAACCCCTATACCTTAACCAGCCAAACACAAGCACATAATAAAATCTCTGTTTGGTTGCAGTGTGCTGGAAAGCTCTGAGCATTCATTAGTAAATCACAGAAAATGTATAAGCATGTCTTCCATCCCATGCTATGCGGAAGAAGCCATTACTATATCTTAAAGGTGAAATGTTTTTTGATGTTAAAATACTTAATCTGCAAAACCAACTATTATAAAGTTTGCACAGGGTTCTCACACCTTTTGATCAGTGAAATTACATGATTTTTCTAATTGCTTCCAATTATTGCATACAATTTTTTTAAACAAAACATTTTAGACTGGAGCATAACAAAAACTATTTTGTTTTTAAATAAAAAAAGACACTTAATTTTAAAGTGTGAAAGCAACATACTGCAAATAATTTAGTTTTATTATTAATGGTGTAGCGTGATTAGATGGTAATATAATTATGAGTAGCTGACAAACTTTCAAGCAGTTACAAAAAATATCCAACAATGTGACATTATATTTATACTATTATAAATGCATTTCTCGTTTTTTATAGTTACTTTATAAAAATAATGTTTTACCTACAAATCATACTACTGTAAAAAGATTTACAAATCATACTACTGTATGATTTGTATTGTGTAATTATTAAATTTTCTAGTACTATTTTTAATAAAATGTTCTTTAGGGTGACTTGTAACATCTTTTACAGGTACTACGGATGAAAAATTGCCTTTGGCTAATTCTGGTACATTTACAGAAATGTTTTATTAATGTACAATGTCCCTGTCAACTAAATAAATAAATAAAATAAATAAATCATGTTTTACCCAAAAATCTATATTTTTATATCTCTCTGTGCATATTGAAATATTTTGCGCCAAATGTTATCTAATGACTATTTGTGATCCAATTTGAATATGCACATACTTAAATTGTTTAGATTTGAGAGCTGGCTAGATATTCATTGAATAAAAAAATAAAAATAAAAAAAAAATGATCTTTTCCAAACAGAAATCTATTATATAGTGCCAGAAGCCCTAGAATATGATGCATGTTCAGACTACTTTTACTTTAATATTACTCTTATTTTTAGGCACTATGAGAGATAGACGGCAAATTATAAGATTGACATGAATGGGAGATGTTGCAGACTCAGTCTGAGTTCACATCGCCCATATTAGCACCATGGCTTAATGTGTTTGAGCACATGCATTAACCACTAGGCCATGACTCTGACAGAATATTTGACCATCAATCGACTGGTAAGCATGTGAGTGAGAGAGAAACACAGATTAAATAGGGACATCCTGATTGAATTTGCGACTGCAAAAAGCATGGGCTTTTTAAGGCCTGGTAATATGACAACATTCACATGAGAGTAATCAGAGGAGGAAACGGGAAATCCATTTGCACACAAGCCAACAAATCTGTAACTGAAATATCACACTTGCTCTTATAAAAAAAAGTTAAAGTTGTACTGTAAATGTATATTTAATCTCAATGGCAATCAGTTATCATATCAGCGGAAACACTGATCTGTGCTCCTTCTCAATCCAAACAGCCATAATTCAAGCAGCATGCCACCTTTCAGATGTCAGGATGACTGTACGATCACGGATGAGATGCCCTTATCTCCTCGCTGTCAGAAGCGGCCGCCTGCTGATCGTCTGCCGCACATGTTTACCTTGTCTCATCCTCACACTCTGATTATAAGGCAGCTGCCGGCAGCCGTCTGTCTGACTGAGCCAAATCATTACCTGCCTTTAATCTCCTGCTCTGATACTGCCTGTTGTGGGTAATTACTGCAGTGCCAAATCAACTTGTTCTCACTTGCATTTACAAAAAAACTAAACAAGAAAGAAAAAAAAAAGATCAAATCAATTGCTCTGATCCCTTGGCTTTGCAAAAGATTGACTCTTTCTTACCTCATACTCATCACTCAATTTTTGTCTCCTCCCTTATGTGTTCTTTCAACTCAAGATTGTGGAATATGACGTGTTTTAATATCGACCCGCTGTTCCACAACATGTCCATGAATATGATTTGGTTTCACGAGCGAGCCAAGGCCAGACATTTGTGTTTCTTTTTTCAGGCACTGAGTAATTAGAAACAACTCAAGCATCTCCCACATCGACCCAGACAAGTGCGTTGAACTACAAGCTGTAAGTCATGGTGGCTTATTTCCATTTTCTCAGTTTTTCTGTGCTCACATTTAATCAACTTTCCTTAGCTTTCAATAGGACTTTGTGTTGCTTGCTATACTATTGTTCAAAGGTTTGGGGTCAGGAAGATTTTTTTAGATGCTTCTGAAAGCTGAATTTTCTGCAGCCATTCAGCAGCCTTCAGTGTTACATGATCCTTCAGAAATCATTCTAATATGGCAATTTTGTTCTCAAAAAACATTTATTATCAAAGTTCAAAAGAGCATAGCATGTATTTGAAATATAGGTCTATATCTTTTGTAACATTATAAATGTCTTTACTGTCAATTTTGACCGATTTAATAAGTCCTTACTAAATAAAAAAAAAATCGTACAGAGCCCAAATTTTTCAGTTGAAGCAAAAGAAAACATGTCAGTCATTTTGAGCCAAAGTGCAAATATGGCTGATCATGTTCCTAGCTTTTTCATTTACTGTTGACATGATTACCCTGGCACTAAAGACTACAATGGCTCTATGAACAGCTACTAGCATTGACTTGCATTGCTTTAGACTATTTGGCTTCGCTGATGTTGTTCTCGTTGCTATCTGAGGAAATATTTGTTGTCTAAGAAGTGGTCTGAAGCAGTTGCTAGTTTAAATACCAGCTGGCCTGTATCAGAATCTGACACTTTGACTCTTTCAGCACGAGTAAAGAGAGCAGCTTGTCTCTGGCTTGGCAGCATTCACAGGCTGGGCAGATAGAAAGCTGCCAAATGTGTTTGAGGTGTGGGGTGATTTGCATAGGTGAGCACACGTCAGGGCCTCTCAGCATAAATGGGCCACTGTGAAGCTCCTCTGCTCACCACTAGTAAATCAACACAAATACATATACAAGCACTCCTCAGAGCGTATCCTGTCATCCAAGATCTGGGGTTAGAATCGCTCTTTCTGTCCTTCTTGTAGCTACACGCACACACACGGAGCTGTTCTCACACAAATATCCCTCTATTTCACATACTAGACAAATTTATCAATCATAAGTTCCAAACACAGATAGCTTAACCAACCCAAACTAAAAAAAAAAGTTTAAAAGTGTCAAGACAAGAAAATTTGTTCAAGATTTTCCCATCCTTAACCACACAGAAATTCCCAAATCTACTCACTGTCTAAATTATGACTTAACCTTACAATCCTGATTTATTTTCCATAATAGTCAGTTGCACAACTCAACAGCAACTTCAAACACACCTGAGATATTTAAGCAAGAGGACACACTACATCACTCTCTAGTACTGTCAGCTGAAGCCGAGCTTCACATGTGCTCATAATGGCTCATCTATTAACCAAGTCTTAACATAATCTCAGATCTCTGTTCAGTGCCACATTTGGAAATCTGCCACTTCCAATCAAGTCACCTGAGAAGCCCCAGGGGTCCAGTTAACTGGTTTGTCATTCACTCCCACATGGAGTGTCTTTTAAAATACCAGGCATTGCTTAAAGGAGTAGATGTAGATCACCTCAAAACTGCTAATTCTGGTGCTACAAACTTTAGCAGTCATTTTAACGTGTTACAAAATTAACTTTAGTCACTCACTTTTGTTGATGCAATGCTGTCTTTCTGCCTAACGCTAGCCAACATGAGGCTGAGTGAATGATGACACTATTTTTGGGGTTAAAATTTCCAGTAAATACGGAATAAAATATAATTTTGAGGTGGACTAGGTTTAGGAAATTGATAAATAATGTATTAATGTATAATGCATAATGTAGTTAATGGTTGTTCTGACGTATTTTTCGTATCTGTTGCTGAGCAAATGACAAGACTACAGGCCAAATCTTCACTAGCAAAGCAACCGCTAGAGGACACCAACACCTAATTTACAAAGTACTCGTTATCCTACATTATGCGGTTTAAAGTATATTTTTTATCAAAATACTACTCTCGCTAAATATATAGTAAGTCATTGTGCGCCATTCAGGCTAATTCGAGGCAACACAAATGTTTCACAGAGAACCGAGAAGGTAGAGTCTCTTTCGCCTGATATGGAAATAGACCCAGCGGCTAGTATTTAACAACTAACAGCATTCTTTTCTTTTTATTGTGGAAAAGGTGAGTCTTTGGGTCATGGATCTGTGAGCTACATGTCAGGAGACCAAACGGCACCCTGATTGACAGGAAAGAGAGACACTTTTTAATGCCGGTAGTGACCTGAATGACAAGGAACAGCTGAGTGTGTGCACTCACACACATCTGGAGAACCGCAGGGCTTCACACCAGACATCCATATGCTGCAAGTCACCGTGCGTCTTTACGCGCTATAGTTGGTAGGTAAAGTGCGGTGTTTCTATAGTTTAAGCGATGTTACACACATGGAGTTCTTTTTCACAAAAATGCAGTTACATCCTGAATCATTTTTGTTCATTCAGTCAGTTTTTTTTTTTTTATTAGCCTAGTCAAGTTATTCGGTTAAATGCATTAAGATGTCATGCATACACAAATGTTTTCAATGCTTTGGATTTCTGAACTTAGAACTGCGGATCTTAAAGTAAAACGTCTGAAGGGTTTAACCGGAGACTTTTGATGTCTGTCGGCATTTTATTTTACTATTATTTTATAGGCTATATGAGAATAATTTTTGTTTTTATTTTGTCTGGCAAACCAAAGTCAGTGTAGTGTAACCAACATTGTTTGCTTGTGAAAAGAAAAACATGTAACAGGGCGGACCACTTTAGATCCCCGATAATTGTGTGTCAGTGTCATTTGTTGTTTTCAAAATATCTGATATTTTGATTGTATGTAAGTACTTTTTATTTCATGGTTAGACCACTTGACATTTTGGGGTCAAAACATACAAAAGCAACATGAATAAAACAACCACATTAAGAATTTGGCCCAAATTAAAAAAATAAAAAAAAAATCAAATTTTTATTGTATCTTGTAATTTGCCACTGACCCACACGCGCACAGAAACTTCACGCGCTTTCTTTGCTTTCCATTATGGTACCTTTAATTCGTGCCTACGCAGCTGCAAAAGACGGTCTCATCATAATACTAGAATTACTAGACATTTTACGACCCTGTATTTTTAAAAAACAAAACAAAGCTGCCTATTTTAGGGCATGCAGTAATGCTTAAACATACTTACGGGGACGAAATGAGTTGATTTATTTCCGTTGCTGTTAGAAAATATTCACAGATTGTGTCATTTGCTCGAGTCCAGATGGCAGAAAGTAAACCAGCGGTCTTTGTAGAGGACGTGGAGCTGTTCAGTATCCAAATAGCGCAAACCAATGGGTCAGCATAGCGGAGACGCAGAAAGCGAGTTTGAATCCCAGCTGCGATGAGTCTGCAGTCAGTTAAAGAGCCTGTGTGTGTTCAGTGCGCTGAAATGACATGAGCGATACTCTCCGCTGATTGGCTCAGACGCGCGGCCCCCTCCAATCTGTCCACACACACACACATTCTTGCTTCTGCTGTCTCACTTTCCGAGGGGTCGAAAGTAAATTAAACATCAGCCGACGAATGAATGCGCAAAAGCGCACATTGATTGATGCGATATAGCTAATAGAGAAATCAGATTCTTAACCTGTTCACATCCAAATTATGTTCTAAGGACACTAAAATATGGCCATGCTCTATTTCTAAAGTAAATTCAGCCATAATTGATAATCAATATAAAAAAAAAATCTGAAAATAATTTATTGGTTATTTCTATATAAAATATGGATTTAAGAAAATATTTAAAGAAACTTAAGTAATATTTATTATAAATGCACTAAGAGCTGGAATTCAGTATTGATTTTTAATTTTGTTGTGGAAAATGTTCAGTTCAGAATTATGAGATATCAATTCAGATTTGTCAGAATTGTGAGATAAACTAAGAAAAGTTTATATATTCCTTCTGCGAAATAATTGAAAAAAGGCAGAATTGTGATATAGCCTATAAACTCAGATATAAACTTGTAATTCAGAGGTAAAAAGTCAGAAATGCAAGACATAAACTCAGATATGAGACACAAACTCATAATTCTGAGAAAGTCAGAAATGCGAGATGTCACAAGATGTCCTCACAATTCTGAGTTTACATTCTATATCTTGAGTTTAAATTCTTTCTGCAAAAGAATTGCAAAAAAGGTCTGCATTGTAATATTTAAACACAGAATTGTGGGGAAAAGTCAGAATTAATTTATTCATCCATCCATCTATTCATCCATCCCATGGCAGAAACAAGCTTCCATAGTATTGTTATTCCATATGATTAAAAAGTCTCACACACTGCTATACTTTTGCACACTACTTTATTTATTGAGAAACCAACATTTTGTTCTTATTAATTTTTCCATTCATTTTCATTATTTTATTCTAGCATTTTCAGAAAATAAATAAATATAGAAACAAAATAATGACACCACTGGTCTACAAACAAAATCACCCGTAGCTCTCAAAAATCATATGCAATTGTGCATATTTAATTATGGAGTGTCAACACACACCACACCAGGCCTGACATCAGTGACAAGACATGCGCGAACCAATAACACTGCATGTCATTGACATCAAACCTGATGCGACAAGTCTTGACTCACCATATTTTCAGGGCAAAGAGCACCCCAGTTGTCTGGGACTGTATGTCTGGTAAGAGAAGGGAGGTAATGAGATTTACTGCACTCTTGAGGCTCCCCAAAGTGAAGTGGCTCGCTTAAGGGCACTTACACTCCATCCTCGCCATGTTTGATTGAAGATTTAAAATTAGAGGCAGACCTTTGATTCATATCAATCAAATAGTTATTGCATATCCAGAATTCCCATCCTATAGATGACTCCAAGTGGAATTAGTTTAATGCATTAACTGGAATGTTGACAGGTTAATGCTGCACAGCTGAGTCTCTTCAGCCGACAGTCTCGTCTGTCCTGTCCATCAGTACTTTGTTACTGTGTGTGTTTGCACTGAGACGTGCACTTTACAGCTTTAGCGTACAGAAACATCACTTTTCTGACACCTTGACAGAACCGGCTCCGCAGCTCTCGACAGCAGACGGCCTGGGCCCCTGACCTAATTCACAGGGCTGCCCCTAACACACACAGACAATGACAGGAGAAACCCCTTTCTACCATACATTTTAATCTCAGGGCTTATCTCCCTATTCATCTTAAATCCGCACACACACTGACACATACATACGCACACCTCCCACAATTGGAAACGTAGAGTCAGCTTGTAGATCGTTTTCTCTCCCTTTCTCTCTTTCCTCTCTCCACCTGCTCTTCACAGACAAGGACCCCTAACAGCGCTTTAGGTCTTTATGTATCCCACAGGCAACTGAAATACTAATCCTATTTACAGTGGGGCATAAAGGTAAGACTATACACATGCTGGGAGCGAACGGAAGAGCAGATTAACTCAGCAGAGCACACATCTGACTGAGAAAGAGGGGTCAGTCTATTCCCAACTGCCATTTTGGGATTCATGAACGCAGATGTTTGTGGCTTATTGACGTATAAGATTGACCATGATAAAGGAAAGTATAGTTTAAAGCATGTGCCAAGATCTTATAAGTGCATGTTCTCTTTTTATTCATGTTGATCTTCTATGGTTTTGAAAAGCTTTTATACCATTTTCAAAACAAAAAGAAAAAGAAAAAAAAGCTGTTTAATGACCCAAAATGTGTAAAGAAAATAAGAATATCAATTTTTTACACTTTGAATGTGTCTGCACTAGTGCTGGCAAACGATTAATCGCATGCAAAATGGTTTTTGTTTACATAATGTGTGTGTACTGTGTATATTTATTATGTATATATATATTTATTATGTATGTATGTATGTGTGTATATATATATATATATATATATATATATATATATATATATATATATATATATATATATATATATATATATATATATATACATACATACATACATACATACATACATACATACATACATATCAGGATAATTGTATCACCCTGCCTTTTTTTTTGTGCTCAATTAGAATTAATTTTAAATCAAAATTGAAAAACAGCTTAAAGAAAAGGTGTATGCAAGTCACTGTATGCATGAATTAGATTTTTTATTAATATTTGAAAAAAATAAAAAGAATCATTGACCCTTTTTTTAGCAGAACAGTGTCAACATCAGAAACTCAACATCAGGACACATGCTCTACATGCTCCAGGATCAGGAGTTGCTTTCCAAACTGATGTTGATTTCTTTGTCCTTGTTGCTTCAAAGATGGTGTAAGCTAGCTTCAAAGTCAATGAACTATACATCTGTTTCACACTGCAGTCTTAATCAATCTAGCTAAGAATCTGAACCCTGCCAAAAGTAACAAGAAATGTAATTACATTCAGGGTGTTAGAATTTCAGAAACGGATCTACTCAATAGCCATGACGTCTCATGTGGCACATGAGTTATCCGTTTTATACGTGATTAATCTGGGTAAATCACTCTTTCACGCTGTAGACGAATCGATAGTCTGAGGTGTGTGTTGTGACCTGTTGTGAGCATGTGAGAGGGTCAGTAGGTTTACAGACTTTTCAGATGTCTCCTGTCTGTGTAAAACTAAACCCAATGGATTCTTTTCATTTCTTCCCCGCATATTCAGCCCCTGGCAAGAATGCATGGCAAGAAGTCATTAATGTTTCATTAAGGGGTAGGAGGGGGTGTTAACTCGTAAATCAGACCAGTGCTAGTTATGCACCCTGGTTTCTGTGTACCCCACACACTTAAACTCTGCCCTTTGACCAAAACAAAGAGCCTGTTGATATGCAGAGAAGAGGGTCTCTTATTACTCCGGGTGAAACACATTGCCCTATACATGCAGCCTGAGACAGCTAAAAAGTCCTACTTTCTATTACCAATACATTTTTATGGTGTTTGCATTTGTGTTTCATCAACATTTTGTCAATCTGACTGCACCATAAGTCTGTTGGATTTGCTCATTTGATCATGCACCAGGTAAAAATCGTCTGATCACCTCAAGAAGCCATACAGTTTAAGATTTTGTGTCTGTTGTATCCAGTACGATGAGTTGTGCACCTAAGTGTAATATTTATGTTTGAGAGTCTTGAAAAACACACACACACATGGACTCAACTGCTTTGCCATTTGTTATTTTTGTCAGGCCTGTGATGGAAAGTCAGTGTATTCTTGTTCCTCCTTAATCCCTTTTAGGAGTCGTGTTCCTTCTGTTCATCCCTACCGAGTTCACTTCCAATCTAACCTTAATTAGACTCTTGGTGCAGGATCCAGACTTACTTTCAAAACAGGTCAAGCACACTTAAGTACTTCACCGCCTGGTCTGCCCATCACATAAAGTCAATCTGGTCCCTTCTATGCCCTATTAGTGAGGCTTTAATTAGCGTTGTTCTTTGGATGTAATTGACAGGACGGAAGTTTGCTGCACATACTGAAGTCAGCTGCTCTTTTGAGGTCCGGATACAGATGATTTCAGGGACTTAATGTCAAGGACTAAAAACCGAGCCAAGGGGTTGCAAGCTTTCTTCAATTAGGTCAGATTATGCTTGTTGGAAATGGACAGTCTGTTTAATAGAAGGGAACTTTCATAACTGGACCAATGTGTTTTTCTTTCTTTTTTTTGAGGTTTTCACTATATTAGACGAGTAGCATATTAAAATGATTTCTGAAGGAACATGTGACACAGCCAAAATTAAGCTTAATTCACAGAAAAGACACTTATACATTTAAATACTACAAAATATTTTAATTAGAACTTTGAAAAGTACAGCATTTATTTTATCAAAGAATCCTGAAAAAAAGTTTTTATTATTTTAAAAATATAGTAAATATTTTAATTGTGTAATATTACTACTGTACTCTACTGTTTTACTGTATTTTTGATCAAATATATATGTTTTTTTTTTTACATGGTCTCAGATGTTTTGCAGCTGTCATTAAATTTACGCTTTATGAGAAAACTGCATGTTTAAACAATCAACGTCATTAGAGTCAGTGTGCAGGACCAGGCTTGTGAGTTGTGTTTCTCTGTTTCTTTGGTTCCAGTTGAGTACAACTGAACTGCTGTGGAGTTTTCCATATAATGAGTGCAAATTGAGTTTTCATTTCCAGTGAACTCAGAGGCCAAGTGCTGCTGGAGATGTTATTTCAGAGTTGAGGGGACTCATGGTCACACATTGTTTCCAGTCTTTCATAGGTAGTTCAGAATTTTGACAAGTGCGGTTTTTCACCTGATTTATGTTCTTTGTCATCATTGGCACTACTAAATTTCTTTACAGTTCATCATACTGTTGACTAAAACCACAGCATCAACTTTGGCTGTTAATGCCAGATCTCTCATTAACATCTTTATGTCTCCTGACACTCTTTAAACCAATATTAACCCTATGCATTTCAGTTCAGTACTTATGAAACTGCCTAAACAAACAAAACCTAGGCTGAGACTATCACTGATGCTTGGAAGAGTAACCGGAACTGTGCAAGATCATTGATTGGAATGTAAAACAAATTGTGGGTGGTTGTGGACAGGACCAAGCAAATATCTAAATTGTTTCCTGCTTGGCCTTGGGTGGAAGAATAGCGTGGTTGGTTAGGATGGGGGTAGGGCAGGGTCTCATCTTCTGGGTTGATGTTTACTGAGGAATACTGAGAAACAAACAGTGACAAGGAAGGAAAAAATGAAAGAAGACACTATACCAACCCAAGGATTGTCTCGAATAGGCCTACATCTACCCTGACTACTTGTGCATTTGATCATGTGCTTCTCTAAATTTTTCGGACTGTTGTTTTCTTTTAAAACCACTAAGCGGCAAGTTAAATACCTTTGTTTTGCCACAATACATTTTTCATGTTTCTGGAAATAGCTGGTAATCTGCAGCATGTGTAGGTTGGTCTTCATTTTCTCGTTTTGGACGCTGAGACCAAAGGCCTCTAGGAGTGAAGGTTGTTTTCCTATCTTGGCAGAGAGGAAGTGAAGGGCGTCACAGAGCTCCAGGTTGTCCTGTGGAATGTCACAGTCGTATAATAGAGCCAAGGGCGAAGCTGAGGCCAGTGAGTCGGGATAGGAAGGAGGGAAAGGGGGAATGCAAATGCAGAGAGGGAAATGTAGAGAAACTGAGATGTTGAACATCAAACTGAGAATTTCTTAGCATTTATGAGGGCTGAATGACTTCAAGTAGCCTTGTTTTGCTGTTTGTTTTCTTTTAAGTTATTTATTTTGTTTGTTTTCTTTTGTTTCGTGTTTTAATTTTTTATTTGTGTTTGATCTGCAGATACTATCAGATCAAACACAGCAAGGTCCCAGAAAGACGAGCCAAATCTCCTTTGTCATTGGCCCTTTTTTGTTGAACTTTAGAGTGAACTTTAATGCTTCAGAATTTCTTTATATACAAGTTAGATGATAATTTTGTTGACTGTCATCAGACCACGCAAAGCACACTTCAATTATGTGAAGCCTCTGCAAGTACTCAGAGCTAAAATGAACTGAAGGCTGTAACCAAAATCCAAAGCAGATTTTGGGAGGAATAGCACCCCTCTCCCCTGACAAACAGCTTCTCTCATGTTTCTGAGATAAGCCGGCCTGTGAGACCGTGAGTGCCTCTAATAGGCTGTCTACACCAGGCTGAGGTGAAGATCAGGAGGAAGTCTAGCTCTCCCCATTCAGTCTCTCTGGGTTTGAGTTTCTGCCCCACTCCTGATCCCTCTCTGACCCAGCGGTCACAGGACGCTGTTAGGGGAGGGCTTTGCTTTTGGTGTGAAAGCTGGCAGCCGTGAAACCCTGAACCTTTATCCTCCTCCCCTACCTGTGACCACCCACAACCAGAGGATCTAGAAAAGAAAAAGTTCATTGATGTTCATATGGTGTTTTCTTTTTTTCTCTTTTTGCCTAGTTAGCTAGTTAGCTCCTTTTATTCCCCTATCTCATTGTGCCATTATGGACAAATTTGATTAGTTAAAAGTATAATTTTTTAATTAGACTGTTTGGAGTTTGTTTGTTTCTTTGCTCTCTCTGGACTAAGTTCACCTCTCTAGAGGAGTCATGGCTCATTTGAGGTCAATTGCATTTGCAACACCATATATGTGTTGCTTTTTGGGTTAATTAACCCCTAGACATCTTCATAACTGCAGATATATTTACATAAAGCATTATTTTAACTACTTTTCAAGTTTGTACATTCTGCAAAACATGTTTATAAATTTAAGGATGGTGTAATGGTAGAGTCCACATTCATGCACACATGCCTAAGCCTGATGTTGAACCCTGTGTTTTATAGTTCAGTCAGTTAAAGCGAGTGCATTACAGAGTTTAATCATAGATCGCATAGTAAGATGAATTGTCATTGTCTGTGAACCCAATAATGCAAGCCTGGAGCAATGAACACCCATTTCAAAGTAAATCAGTGTTATACAAATAGTTAAGCCTCACATGACAGGTAAAGGAAAACAGACTCTTAAAACACGAAGCAATGATGCATGAAGTTGATTATTTTTCTACCAGTTCTAACTATATCTGAAATTAATCTTTGATCCATCGGTTGGTTTTCTTGGGTAATTACTCTCAGCTTTGGAGTGTCCAGGCTGGCAATACAGAGAGTTTTTTCCCTGTAGTTAAAAGGCAGTTCCTGGAGAGACATCTGTTGAGCATGTGCCAGACAGCCTCTGTCCTCACATCTAGGAGAAACTTTGAGAAATGGCTGTTCAGGGAAAACACTCTACATGGGGCCTTGCTGAGACCAGCCCTATAGCTATGTCCCTGAAGCAGATCCAGTCACAGGATTCTGTCTCTCTCACCCTGTTTTGGTCTATCCCTCATTGTAACTCTGTGATAATCATTCCTTAATCTTTCTCACTCAATGTCTGCTATTCTGTGGAATTGTGGTGCTTTATCTTTTCTCCTCCTCTTCTTGTTTTACCACACTTCTGTCATTCTTTTGTTACTTCTTATTTATTACATTTTTCCAGATTCAGGTTGTTCTCCTTTCTTTCTTTTGCTTAAACTTTTGCTCATTATACCTCTCTCTCTCTCCTTCTTTTTCTCTCTCTCTCTCTCTCTCGAATATTTAAGTTTTTGCTGCCATAAGGATATATATAATATATATATCCTTATGGCAGCAAAAACTTAAATATTCGAATGGATTTATGAAGAACAGAATGTCTCACAGATAATACTTTTGGTTTACGTGTATATGTATATATGTATATGTCCTTATGGCAGCAAAAACTTAAATGTGTGTGTGTGTGTATGTGTATATATATATATATATATATATATATATATATATATATATATGTAAACCAAAAGTATTATCTGTGAGACATTCTGTTCTTCATAAATCCATTCTGTAAACTCAGACCAAAATCTTTTAACATCATTTTTGGACTTCCCATACACACTAAATCATTTACACAACCTCTCTCTTTGTTCTCTTCTGTCTGGCAATCTTTCCAAGATTTCCCCATTTATTTTAACTTTTCAGTTCATTCTCCATCCTCCATTCCAAATAGCGTGCACAGTTCTCTGTAGAAGTTGATCTTTATCTACATGCATCATTCCGTTCAGACGTGCACTTATCCTTGTCTGTCTTTCTGTGTCATCTCCCTCTCTGATTTTTTCCCTGCCACACACACACAAACAAGAAATGACACTGAACAAACTTGTAGGAACTCAAGTGCATGCTCAGCACTGTAACTGTTGACTGAAGTGTAGCCAGGCCAGAGGCATTTAGAAACAGACAGTATTGTGACAGTCAGCACTGAGAGTCAGTGTTCTTAATATGATCCTTGAGCAGAACACCTGTGGTCATGGTGTCTGAATCACACATCACTTTATTGTAATATTAATCGAACTGGACCCAGGATGCTTCTGAAAGAATACTCTGCTGTTGCTGTATAACGAAACTCGTGCACATCTGATTGACCGATAAACTGCATGCTCTTATATCAGTGTTGTTTTTGTGGATATTTCAGCCAACAGTTTGATTTGTACATTCAGTTGAACAACATCATGCTGTTCCAAATCCTGCTGCACCACACTTACTTACTGCTGCCACTTATATAGTTTACCAAAAAAAATAAATAATTATATTATATTTGTCCCAAATTATCGTTGATGTTCATGACTTTATCCTAGGCTGAAAGATTGTGCATCTTTCCGCACAACGTTTGTCTGTCTGTCCGTATGCTTTATATAGGGAGCTAATAATAGCCAAAGATCGCACCTCTCTTTCCGTTTGCTCTGTTTTGTCAAACAAACACCACTTCAAACTCATCGATGCAACTTTGTTCATTCCTGAAGTGGGCTTTTGTATTAAATGTTTTGGACTGCTGTCTTGAATTGGGTGCAATGTTCTAAACGCGGCTGTGCTTCACGTCCGGTGTGTGACTACATTCCTCACATGTATTAAACTCAAACTAAACAAATCACTAAACAAACACCAGACAAAAGGCTGAATAACTGAATTATATTTCCTATATTAACTCATTGCAAAAGTATCACAGACATAGTTAGACTTATATTTTTCCCCATTGGAACATTTTACTTTAGCAGAGAATAGCTGTGCAAAACGTAATGACATTATGATAAACAAGTGTATGTGTATCTAAAAGTGTTAGCTCTTAAAGTGAGGTGCCCTTTCTAAGTGCTCAGATAGAATGTTGTCTGTGTGAGTGTTGGTGTGTGTGTGAGTGCTTTGTTCCCAAAGGACTGTTCACCAGTCTCTCTCTCTTTCTCTCCAGACTGCACCTGTCCTTGCCATCAGGATCTCTAATTAATCACAGAGGACCTTCTCCCCACTTTCTCCAACCAAGTATACTTTCTCATTGCCATATTTGGCCTGACAGATGGCTTCCTAGTGCCTACTTACAAACACACAAGTAGATTCTCAATTTAACACAGCACTATGTATATCTATGGCATCTTTCCTGCTTATATCAATCATATTCTTTAGACAAGGCACTTTGGTCATATTCAATGGTCTGATCTCACAGATTAAGTGGAAACAAACCACAATGCAATGACAGTTACTTTAAACCGAGAAAATGCCAGAGGCACATCTGAGCTTAAAAGCTTTGGCTTTTAAACTCTGTTAACCAGTTTGGAAGTGGTTTGTCACCTCAGGGCTGAAGTAGGCAGCTTTTCTGTTTCCACAAGCACAGTGGATTTCCACAACCGAGCACGGCATCTCTCACCATTCCTAACTATGTAAACACAGACCTGTGCCAGCGAAAACAGCTGAACGTGTGGAGAATATAATCTCTGCTCCTTCATAGCGATTCACTCGGCTCGCAAACTATCCCATAGGATAGGTGCACACTGGAAAACCATTATACACTTCTGAAATTCCAGTTGTTGTACTCTCTCTCAGCGTCCTTTATTTCAGTGATTAGGGTTCTATGTGGAAAAAAACAACTCTTTTTGAATGGAATGTTTATAGCAAACTGGTGTCAAATTTGATGTGACTCATTTCTTGAGTTGCTTTTCATTAATATAAATTTTTACATAACATTGTTTTTGGAAAAGTGTGCCTTTTTCTGTGATTTGCATTTAGTACTGTAAGAATTTACAATAGTCATAAGAAACACTGTGTAATCTGCTCCAGAACTTTACAACATGTTGTCTGGGAATCTTTCAAGACAAAACTGAACAAAACAAACAAACAAAAAAACACCAAACCAAACAAAACAGCAGACCAAACCAAACAAAACACCAGACCAAACCAAACAAAACACCAGACCAAACCAAACAAAACACCAGACCAAACCAGACAAAACACTAGACCAAACCAAACAAAACACCAGACCAAACCAAACAAAACACCAGACCAAACCAGACAAAACACTAGACCAAACCAAACAAAACACCAGACCAAACCAAACAAAACACCAGACCAAACCAAACAAAACACCAGACCAAACCAAACAAAACACCAGACCAAACCAAACAAAACACCAGACCAAACCAAACAAAACACCAGACCAAACCAAACAAAACACCAGACCAAACCAAACAAAACGCTTGACAAAACTAAATGAAATACTAAAAAAACAAAAACAACCAGACAACTAGACGTCCTTCTGTAATTCATAGATATTGATCCATTAGCAACCTCAGTGTGGATGCCAAGCTGTACAAAATACCAGACACAGCACCTGAGCCATAATTTCCTTCCTTTCCTGATGAAGAAAAAAATTAACAAACAAATGACCAAATAACACAGTGGAAAATGTTTTCTAGCTCCCAAGGAGTTCAGATATTGATTATGTTTAGTATTGTTTAATGTAACAATTAGCAGGGGTGTCATGCCTTATTTTTGTTATTTTGCTATTTTATTTTATTTAAGTGTTCTTGGCATACAGTTTTTATTTAGCAATGTCCAGAGCTAAAATCCAGACCTAATTGTAGTACTGCTTTATTGTAGTATATAATATATAATGATATATTATAATATTATAAAGTGTATATTATAGTTTGTTTTAATTTTATTTTTAATGAACCGAAGCAAAAATTGCTGCCAGACTTGACAGCCTGTAATCATCATACATTTCACTGAAAATAATTTAGTTTTCACAGGAAAACATGCAATTTTGTCTCTCATGTCATTCCAAATATGTTATGTACAAAATCATAATTAATTATTAAAGACATTTTCAAATAAAATAAATCTGTTCAACATCTAAGGGGAAATGTTCCAAATTAAAATGACATGCAGTGACTCACATTTGAAATTTGCTATGATCTCATTTTGTGTACTGTGTTGACCTGTATCTGACCTGCTCTGGGTTCTTCTGATCAAGCTTAAAGTGTCAGACTTGACTCTTTGCATGACTTGTGTCTGATTTAGCTATGACACAAAATGTCACTTCATGTTGGCTTGATTTAAAGACTCAACCGCTTCTTCAGAGCTCATCTGGTTTGGATTGATGAGCTAGATGATTTATTCAAGGCTTTGCAGCAGTTCTTTCAAAATGACGTGTGGGTTTAATAATACACTGTTTGGGAGTTCTGAGGATAGAGTAGGGTATGTAGCTTTGTCATATGCTCTCTCCGTGGTGGAGATAAACATTTTGACACCTACCCTCTGCTATCCAGGACACCACGTTCTCTCATTCCACAGTCTCTGACTGCGCGTGTCCTCGCAAATGATCTGTCACAATGCCCCTATGAAATAAATCCCGCCAGTCAGGGTCACGCCAAATGAACTAGCAGCCATGAGAATAGGTGAGACCTCTGGCGCCTCTCATATTCACTTCATGCTGGCACTCGATCTGAAGTAGCGTCACCAACACACCTGATGTGTGACATTTGGATATAAAGAATTGACTCTCGTCTTTTGCGTGTTTTGAAAACACACTTTAAAGTCCAAATATCAAACGCTGTTTTTGATGCAATCCTCATAAGTTGATGATAATGACAAGAATATTAATACTTAAGCACCAAATCAGCATATTAGAATGATGACAATGAAGACTGGAGTAATGATTGCAGAAAATTCAGCTTTGCCATCAGAGGAATAAATTACATTTTAAAATATATTAAAATAGAAAACAGTTGTTTTAAATTGGAATGAGATTTCACAATATTACAGTTTTTACTCTTGTTTCTGTATTTTTTCTGATTCAATAAATGCAGCCAAAAGCAAAAGTGTATGTGTGTGTGTGTGCATATATGTATATGTATATGTATATGTATGTATACTATGTATGTATGTATAAATGTGTGTGTATTTATGTATGTATGTATGTATTATATATACATACATAAATCATTCTAATATGCTAGTTTTGTGCTAAAAAAATCTTTTATTATTGTTATTATTTAAAACAGTTGCTGCTTAATATTTTTGTGGAAACCTGTTTCTTTTTTTTCTTTTTCAGGTTTCTTTGATGAATGGAAAATTTTCTTTGATGAATGGAAATTCAAGAGAACATCTCGGTTACGTATTCAATTTAATTAAATTCAATTCAAGTTTATTTGTATAGCGCTTTTTACTACATAAATCGTTGCAAAGCAGCTCTACAGGAATTTAAGTTTCCACAATATATTTATATATTGCAGAACTTTAATATGTTTGACTTATGGCAAAATTTGGTAATTCTGTATGTTGTCTGAGCATTGGCATCCTCTGAGGTCCTCTGAGGGGTGGGCATTATCTTTTCTCAGGTGTTCGGTCATCTCAGATCATTTAAGGGTTGGATCCAGACTGAAGCTTCTGTAATTCCTGGCTACCACAGGATGTTAATCCCGTGACAGAAACAGAGAAACAAATAGAGACATAATTAGCGTAGCTGCTGTTCCATCTAAGCAAAAATGATTTGTTCAACCCAAGCTAAAGAATAATAATAATGTACATTTGATCAGATATAACTGCAGTACAAGATTATAAGATGCATTATGTGAATGCTTGGCTAAAGAGATGTGTCTTTAATCTAGATTTAAACAAATAAAGTGTGTCTGAACCCCGAACGTTATCAGGAAGGCTATTCCAGAGTTTGGGAGCCAAAAAAAAAGCTCTACCTCCTTTAGTGGACTTTGCTATCCTAGGTACTACCAAAAGTCCCGAGTTTTTCTTGACCTGGTAAGATCTCTAGCCGCTGCATTTTGGACTATCTGTAGCTTGTTTATTGAAGATGCAGAACAGCCAGCTAGCAGTGCATTACAATAGTCCAGTCTAGAGTTCATGAATGCATGAACTAGCTTTTCTGCATCAGAAACGGGTAGCATGTTTCGAAGCTTGGCAATGTTTCTAAGATGGAAGAATGCTGTTTTTGTAACATGGGAAATATGATTTTCAAAGGACAAGTTGCTGTCTAATATAACACCCAGATTTTTGACTTTAGAGGACGTGACAGTGCATCCGTCTAGTTGCAAATTTTAATCCAAGAGATTCTGTGTACTGTTTTTTGGTCCAATAAGTAATATCTCTGTCTTATCTGAATTTAATAGGAGGAAATTATTGGTCATCCAATCTTTTACATTTTTTACACAATCTATTAGTTTAGATAGTTTAGAAGTTTCATCTGGTCTTGTTGAGATATATAGTTGAGTATCATCAGCCTAACAATGAAAACTAATCCCGTATTTTCTAATAGTATTACCAAGAGGCAACATGTAACGTATGTAACCGCGGTTCCCTGAATAGGGAACGAGATGCTGCGGTGACGTCACCGTATGGGAACACCCTTTGGTGTGACAAATGTCTCAAGCCCTGTACCATCCCGCTAATCCTATTTGCCAAATAGTGCTTGGCACCGCCTTACACATACGTAAGCATAGTATACCTGCGTGCCGCGCGCTATTTCACTCAGATTTCATGGACTAAGGAAACGCGATCAAAGGTACGGAATGGCCTGAACCGCAGCATCTCGTTCCCTATTCAGGGAACCGTGGTTACGTACGTAACCGAGATGTTCCCTCTCATAGGTCACTTCAATGCTGCGGTGACGTCACCGTATGGGAACGCTATACCATCACGCCTGACGTACCTGAGATAACTGGGATCCGAGGAAAGCATCTGCTCAAGCAGAAAGAACCCGGGAGCCAGCAATTATTTGTTATTATAGCATTATAAATGCCTTTACTGTCACTTTTGATTAGTTTAATACATGCTTGCTGAATAAAAGTGTTTTTTATATATAAAAATATTTTGTTTTTATTTTGTTTTAGAATGACGAAGAATGTAAGACTGAGCTGCTTTGCACTGTCACAGCATTAGGTGTTTTTGTTATAAACAATATAGTTTTGTTTTGCAACATTCTTGCAAAACAAAATGAGGTGTTTTTGTTTTATTTGATGCAGACATGATCCTACACACACTAACGTTACCTTTTTCTGTCTTGAGACCAGTTGGTTTTAGGCACCCTTGTTGGAAAAAGGGCGTCTGTGGCCTGGATCAGTTTAAATCTAATCTACTTCTACAAATCTCAGCTGTGAGCAAGAAAAATGGCCCGGGGGAGAGAGAGAAAACCCTTGAGGGTTTGTTAGAGGCCACATGCTATATGAGTGGATGTGTTTCTAATCCATGAGTCAAACGTCAGTCTGCTGAATAATGCATTTAGATATGCCATAAGAACAGGGAAAAAGTAAGAGAAAAGCAACAACAAAAGAGACCAACAAAGATGTTTATCGGTCGTCAACATGCTCCGCTTTGCCTAGCCTGATGAATACTACATAAACATCCTCTTATCATATGAACAGAAGAGCCCTTATTTTCAACGTACTTACACAGTCATTGTTTACTTAGACTTAATGACTATAGTCGTGTCCAACACACCCCTTCATTCCATGAATCACAAACTAGATGCCCTTGAAACAAAGAGATACACATTCCACAGAGAATAATATACCCATTTTTGCTGTGGGCTCATGGACTCTCCTTATGTTGCAATGCATTATGGGGGCTTCAACAGCATCAGAGGTTGTTATGAGAGTCGGAGAAGAACAAATATTATTCCTAATGCTAAAGTTAGAACTACAATGTGTTTTTCACATTACATATTTCCTCATTTCTTCTTGACAAAGTGGAGACCGTCAATGAAGCCAAGAGAGGACCTGGGTGAGGGGGAATTGGATTTTGCAGTGCTGGGCCCTCATGGTTTTTGATGCCAAGAAAAGCAACCCAGCTGAACAAATGCGAGAGAGGGTTTTAAACAAAGCATAAACAGATCTCGGGGCCTCCAGACTGCTCCTACCAGTTTGAAATGAAAGTCTTCATCATGACTGCCATATATAACAGCGCCGTATGTGTTTTCCTGCACTTAGCTTGACAGCTAAGGAATACACCATAAATCACTTGTTACTTATTACTGAAATTAATATGGTTTTGACTAGACTCTCTGTGTGCTAAAAATGCTCATGTTGGATGTTGAGAAGGGAGTGACAAATATGAAATCAATAAAGATAAAGATGTTTTTTCTTCTTATGGGAGAGAAGCTAACATTGTGTGCCATCTTGTCTCAGATTTCCAGAGCAACACTTAACAGTGAATAAAGCCTGTTTTCAAAAATGTCTTATTTGTAAATACAGTTAAATAAATAGTGATTTGTGGGATTTTGTAGAAAGAAAAAACACAATGTTAATAAATGAACAGAAAAGTGCATTAAAGTGATCAAATTCAAATAAGGACTATATATATATATATATGAAAACATACTGTATATAATAACTATAAACAATATTGTTTTGTATTATTTTTTTTGGATATAATGTAGAGGGTCAATACATCATTTTGTGTATCCAAACAAAATGAACATTTTAAGGTGTGAATATGGAAGTTTAAGGCTTTTTAAATATTTCAAATTAATTTTAAATCTGAGATTTGAAAGCAAGGTTGACGTATAAGACATACTCAATATTTTATGGCAGATTAATCATACAACAAAACAACTGGAGGATGTGTATTGAATGAACACTTTCACCGTCTCATTTGACTGTTTTCTGGAAATCTCCAACTGCGTGTTTACATGCTTTCTTTCTCTCAGCAGGAACATGCCCCCTTTACGCTGCTGAAGTCAGAGGTCGTCCGTCCCAGAGGGAAGCGGTGGCGACACCCCAGTGCCTGAGGAGACAGAGGCGTTCAGTAGATTAATGGGGTCTGACTTCATCATTAAGAAGGTGGACAAATCATTATATACACCCACCCACACATTCATTAGAGAGACACAAATCTGCAGGTCTGCTTACAAGAATGAATTTCAGATACACATTTATTTAAAAGATCATTGGCTTTGTTCATTCATTATCGTTTTCACATTCATGGATTAAAGTTTTACATTGAATAAATAAAGTGCATTCAACATTTTTCAAAGAGGGTCACTGATCCCCCTAAGAAGAGTCACCCCATCACCCTAAACTTGTCCCTTTAGTGTGAGCAATTGGATTAGGCTGTTTGGTTCGTGTAGTGTCAGAGGCTAAATGGATGGCCGGGCACCATGATGGATGAACATTGCCAACAAGGCGGCTTTCCATCTGACAGACCAACATACATCATCTATTAGCCTAATTTTGGTCGCTCAGTGGCCACATCATGGCCAAAGTAACCAAATGTGTGACCACAGGGACGGCAGTATCACAAGTCTGCATCTTTAACCCTTTATTGAAGTTCTTCAGCTTAAACCATTTAAAATAATTTCATTTAAGACTTTAATCACATTTCACATGTAGGAAACCCAGTTGTCGTATCCATGTGTGTAATGTAAAGCGCATGAAAGTTTTGATTTAACACAGAAAGATGTTCCATTGTGAATTATTTCTGATGAATGATTAGAATGTCTTTTGGAAAAAGAAAAACATTCTGGCTAATGGATAAAAAGGCAAGTGGTAATGATTAAAAATCAGCTGACAAATGTTTTTTAATCATTTTTTTAATTCACATTTAAAATGATACATTACTATATTGCATTATTGATACATTTTAAAACTATTTAAAATACTATTTTAAATATAATTGCACTTTAAAGTTATATATGTACTATAAAGTTATAGGGAATGTATTTATTTTATTGTTATATTTTTAAAGATTATAAAAAATACATTTGCAAAACATATTAATTTATTAATTCTTTGTTATATTTTTTTATACTAATAAAAAATTAAATATATTCACAATGTATTAATGTACTATTTATTGTTATGTTCTTTAATATTTGAAAAAATGCACTTAAACGTTTATTGGTGTATTGCTATATTGTTTTTAACATTATTTTAAAAATATTACACTTAAAAAGCTATATAAATGTATTATTTTACAGTTACATCATTTATTTTTATATATTTGCATTAAAATCATAATTTAACATTTAAAGTTTACATTCTCTAAGATAAAAAGTTTACATTAAATTTTACATTTAAGTTTACTTTAAATTAATTTGTTTAAACCATTTATTAGTGTATTGTTTTTCATTTTTAAATAGATTTACACTTAAGATATTTAAATTACAGCTGCCTATTTATTTATCAATTATTATTAAATGATATATTTATCAGTGATTTATTTAATTACATATTATTTTCAAATTAATTCATCATCCTCAATTTAGGGGCGTTCATCATTTTCAATTTAGAGTTTGATTAAATGAGAATGAATGATTATGACTGAATGATTCATTTGGTTCCTCTTAATTTAATGAATTCCCTGAATCTACAACTGAATTCAGTGGTCTAAACTTCCCTAAACATCCCTCACTCTTATCGCATACATATTGAATTGTTCTTCTGTCCTCCATATGTAGGCACAGCCCCGGGGAAGATCCAGGCACCCCTCCCTAGCCCTGGTTATTTGTTTACACTTTGGTTCATAATGCAGCCCTCAGGCCCATATAAAAAACACTGAGGCTATTACTAACGAACCACTGATTCACAAAAAGAGCTGGTGTCAACTTGTCCTTAACAGAACCCCATGTGTTACCACTAACTGTGTGTGCTGTTCCAAAAGGGCTGTTCACCATCCTCTTTTACTTCTGTTTGTATATGTGTTTGGGATGGGGGTTGGATAGCTTATTTTCCCGCTGTGGGATCATTTTTTGAACTATATCCTTTATTTTTTCCACATAAGAAAGAAAGCCATACTGGTTTGGAATGACATGAAGATGAGTAAATTATGACAGAATGGTAAGGCTCTCTCTGAAATCATTATTAAACATGTGTGGATGATTTTCCACATTCATTTCAGAAGAGTAATATTGCAAAGGCAGTGAGTTTCATGGCATTTGAGAGGTGATGTGCGGCTCAAACTCTCACCACAGAGCTTCTGTGGCACTACAGATCAATACGGCAGTGAAACCACCATGATGGGGCATTATTGAACCTCTCCCACTTGCTGCATTGATTCACAGCTGGAGTTAGGTCAGACACCCAGTCGCAAGAGCCGTAATCGACATATTTTTCTCTCAAACACTTTTTCTATTTTACTTTCTATGGCGCATGGGCCCACCCTTATTCATTCTAGGTTGGTTATCATGTCTAAATATTCTCTCCTTTTTAACTTGTCATTTTATTAAAAAGCATAAAAGTACATTAGAAATCAAATTTTCATTTACAGTGGGGTCAAAATTTTTGACACTAATTGAAAATCTGTACTACATCTAATGTAAACCTAGAAATATAAGAACATGCGCATTAATAGTGATTAAATACACCTTAAAAATTTAGATTCAGAAATATATTTTCAGATCGAATTTCCAATTTAGTGTAGAAACAACATAAAGACAGCATATTTTATTCAACAGCAAAATTGAAAGCCGTTATTTATAACATTTAATTACAGAACATTAAAAAATTGCATCTTTTAATTTAACTTCATTTTAACTTGCTCACATGCTCATGATGCTCACATAAACACATTATAATATATAAACTCACTGCCTTTGATCTGTATATCATTCAGATTTTAAAGAGAGATTTGATTTTTGTGAACTTTCTGTGCGTGTGTTAGGGCACTTTACAGTATATCCCTGGGCAGACACCTACAGTGCAGCCCACCCTTGTCAAGATCTGTAAGTCTGTGTTTTACAACATTGCATTTTTCATGTAGCCCCTGAGCTCTTGTCGCCCGTAAAATGAATCATGCACAACATTTCCAACCGAGACGTTATTTGTGAACAAAGGCCAGGCCTTCTTCACCTTCAGGCATGTTTGATTCAGTGTGTTCGTGTTGTGGACATTCACTTTCTTCTCTGTTCTTCTCTTTCAGGATTGTCTGTCATTCATGCCCCCCAGTTGTTTTGGGATATGGATCTCATGTGCACCTGTCTGAACCGACACTATTTACCATTACAACAGATTTTGCCATTGTGAGAAGCACGCGTGCTTCAACAGCTTCTATGTTTCAATCAACAAAAACAGAATGCCCCTTGCCATTTAATTGGTTGTGGTTAATGCTTTGTTTTGAATAGGAATATGTACTAGGCAGCTCATTTAAACACAAATACTTACGGCTACATGTAAAGATCGTTTGTTTCATAGGCTTTAACTGGGACAACACATGAGATTGTGCCATTAATGTGTATTTTAATGGTAAAAATAAATTTATTTACTCATGTGGACATATCTTTATTGGTCTGACAGAAAGAATCATGTTTCATTGTTAACCATTTTGTCCTTTATAGACAAGTTAACTAGAGATGACTCAAGTCCATCCAAGCCTAAAGAGGGAACAACTGTTTCTAAGATGATTGACAGCAACTCTGGCGATGTGTAGGAGGAATCTGAAATGAATGAGGCCCTTGTAAAGAAAAGGTTAGTATGAAATGGATGGATGAATGTGTTGATATATGAGCTGATGGATCCTGTAACCTTGCCATGTCTGTTTTCTGACGCAACCTCTGCTAGAAAGGGTTAAGGAGGCTCTTCCTTTTTCTCGGACTGATTAATGGACCGAGGCTGCTTGTGTTTGTAAGACATGCGTTTGGCTACTCATGCCATAGTCTTCAAAGATGCTTCTGCATCTTAGAAAATGATACATAGATTAAACACACTTTTTTTTTTCCTAGTAGGAAAAGCACTCTCAAGCCACCTATAGTTGGAGGAGGAATCAAAACTAACATAACAGTGAGTGTACTTCAAAAAACAAAACCTTATCTTCCTCCAAACCCTGGAGAATGCAGACATATTTATGAACAGCTGCTCTTTGAATCAGATACAAGTGAAAAATGAATTGAACTCAGTTTGCTTTGTGCTGTTTTATTCTTGGAACAGGGATGATTGGGAATGTGGGGGACTTTGCCAAGACTACACAAACACAGATTCATATCCTTCATGCCTATCTATGACTTGTGGAAGAGAACAAAATGAGGATCAAACATACAAAAACAAAAAATAAGTAGGCGTAAAGGAATAGAGCAAAGTTTTTGCACCGTTCTAAGATGAAGAAAACTGCAATGATACACTTTTTTTTTATAAACTTTAAACAGTATTTTTTTTCAAAAACAAAAATATTTCCATGTGTATCCTTTTTGCATTTATATACTGTGGTCTCTTCAAACTGTGATGCGGTCTCATTAGCAAAGTTTTAGTGATATTTTGTGGCCGTTAGTTGTGTAGTGAAGAATTGAGTGACTTTAATCCAAGCAGCTTTCTGTTAGTCATTGCAACCAATATGTGTAGCACTGTTGCAAAATCTGTGTGAGGAAATCTTTCTCACTCACGCAAAATTCCTGAACTTATCAATACTTATCGTAATGACTAGATTTTGACTATGAAAAGAATCACTGAACAATGCACCCAAATTATTTCAGAACGTCCTTATATCTTAAAACGAAATAATGGCTCAAGTCAAGAAAGGGCTCCCATCCCTCCATTGGTGTCTATGGGATTTCCCCCCATGTTTTCCATTGTTTGTCCAGTTTTAATTTAAGTCTGATTGCTTAACCTTAAGTATGAGCAGCAGTGAGGCTTGTATTAACAAGCACCACTAAGTATACTTTCATATTGTTCTTTCTCAGCTGAACAAAGACCGTAGGGTCTATGTCTCTCTTTGTTTAGCTGTATAAATCTTTCAGAGAAATAAAAGTATTGTCTCTGCGAGGCTTCGTCTCTGATTTACGTGCAACAACATCAGCTTGCACTTCATTCAGTGTTTTCTCAGAGCGCTGAACCTCTTCAGATGAGTGCAGCACGTTTGATGTAAGTGTGGCAGACAGTCACACCGTTCCCCTCTGCTCGTGTTTTACGAGCTCTGACTATAAAACCAAAGGCTGGACTGCCCAATAGGAAACAGTCTCCCTATGGGATCATAGATGGCCTTGCATGAAAGTAGGGGAAGAGACCTTTTTTTTTTCTTTTTTTTTTAACTGACATGGCATACATGACACTAAAGAATGAATCTGGAGCTATGTATCTATGTACATGCTTTTCTGTATGTTTTTCATGTGCTCGGTGAGGAATAGCATTTTTTAAAAGTTGATCTTTTCTTTTTAAATGTCTTTTATAATGAAAAGCCTGTTTCTGCCATGGAATTCTGAATTCTCCGAATAAAAAATACAAAATAAAATAGGTAATTGAGACTTTTTATCTCACAGTTCTTATATTTTTTAATATATATTCTTAGAATTGTGAGTTATATTGCAATTGCAAGTTTCAAACCGGCAACTTTTTTCTTGCAAGTCTTATTATTATCTCACAGTTACAAAATTGCAAGAAAAAAGTCAGAATTGTGAAATAAAACTTTTGTAGCAAATTGTAATTTTTTAATCCCATGGAGGAAGCAAAGTTCCATACAAATCTGTAGAAATACGAGGAATGGATTTAAACATGGTAAAATGTGATATTCTTTTTATAAATACTTTATCATTTCTTTCAATTCAAAACACATTTAATACAATTATGCAAACAAACATTTCCTTTAAAGACATAATATATTTTTCCAATGGTTATTCCTCATTTTTCCTTCTACGTTCCATTTACCTTTTTTTCCCTTTTGTGGTAATACCCACCACCAACACATAAAAAAATTAATACATAAATAAATAATAATTAGAACAACAACACTTACATATATAAACACTTTTACATATGAGACATAGGTCAAATAAATTCACATACTCTTATAAAGACAAATGAGTAACTCAAATAATATATATATATATATATTTTTTTTTAAACATCAATTGACAATAATATTAAATAAAATAATGTGATATTCTTATGGCTTTTTTTTATAATAAGAAACAAGAGAAGGCATTCGTCTCTCACCATCACTGAAAAACGTTTGCTCACAAATGATTTACATGCCCATCTTTGGCTCATCAATGTGACAATCATAATTAGAGTGTGACATGGGAGGTTGTGACCCCCGGCAGTGCAGCCTATAACAAACGTTAAGCCCTGAGGCTGAAGGCAGGTTAGGGCTTAGATCAGGAGCTTCAGGCCACCCAGTTTGGCAGGTCTACCTATAAACAAGGATGTGAACTGAAGGAAAGAACTGAAGGTTTCGATTTCTGTATAGCATGATTGTACACTGACCAGTGATCAAGGGTGGCATGCATCAAATATAGAATCTGATCTTTGCTAGTGAAAGCACTATTTAGATTTTAGATTATTTTGCATACTACACTATCATTTACCGATGTTATCATTTAAAATATTTCCAGATTGCATCTTTTTTATGCTTACAACAAAAACAACAAAACTATTCCAATTGGTTTTTATATATATAACCTTGTATTTAATAATACATACTTTGTAGACATCAGCAAATATGACAAAATCCATATTTTATTGTTATGGAATCGATTGTGTTTGTTTATGTGTGTGTATTTGTTTTCTGTTTAATTTCTAGAAAGGGTATGTTGTTGATTTGGCCTGTCAGAATTGCTCAAAATCTATGCCATGTCCTCATATGCCACTTCTTTGTGGCAACGTTATGTTATAGGCAGGAAACTAAATGTCTAACACAGCAGATTATGAACTGATTTTTGTTTTTTTTAAATCCGCAAAAAGTGTTGATGGTGAAGGAACAGAAACAACATGGAAAAGAACTGAGGTCTAAATAATAAATAAAGGAGAGCAGGGATAATTGTAACACTTTTTTTCTCATTTATTCAGAAAATGTTAAGTCTTGAAATTACTCCTTAGTCATTTCTGACATGTCTGCAGTCATTTATAGGAATTTATAATGTCTGCAGTCATTTATAGGAATCAAATTTATAGGAATGACAGATCTGTTATCAATCTAATCCTTGAACAAACAAGCAAATATTCAACTAAGTGTATATGAAAATAATTAAATTAATTAGGATTGTCCCCTGAGACGTCACAAAAGATGGCAACAGATTTTGACAGCTCTGTGTAAATAAAGCAGTCGCTATTTGACAGGAGGGCCAAATAATATCAATGGTTTCCTTATTGGTTTAATCAGAACCTCATCAGAAAGACATGTTTTACATCTCGTTAGCTCTTCTGGATCTTGTGACTCATAAAAGGGAATTATAGATGAAACAAGCCATATTTGTTTCATTAGAGTTCTATGGATCCCACACCCTTATGTGTTTGTTTATAACATTTTGGCTACTTTATTCAAGGTTTTAGCTAAAGATAAAAGTGTAATACTCTTAATAATAATGTAATACTTTTTTTTTTTTTTTTACAATGTTAAAATCCATTCTGCTGCTGAATTTCACTGCTTTTCTCCTTAACAGTGCAGGAAATGTGAAAAACAGCAGATTCCTCCTGGGCATGCTGATAGGGTGTAATCTGTAACCTCTGGGTTACCTGTACAGCCATGTGAGATATGAGTACTTTGGCTGAAGACATCACACGTGTCCTCTATCTGTCTGTCTGTAGCCCACATAATATGATCTTATTGGACAAAGATTACACCTTTCATAGCAGCAGACTGCACATCTCTGCAATGAATCATTACATGCAAAGGCCTATGGGAAGACGGTAAAGGACTTTGTCAGATTACATTAATGTTATACACATATACAGACATTGGCTGTGCCTGTGTACAAGCAAAACCTGACATTCATTTATGGGTGTTTTTGGGAACTTTTTATGTTCCAGGGGTTGATTTTTATTAAAACTTGTTTTACTCTGTCTCACACTCAAACTTTCAGTCATAAATTTTTTAAATCTATCTATATCCTATTTTATATCCAAACAAAGAGTGTTTACTCTGTCAAAATTATTTATTTATTATATTTATTTTATTTTAATTTAATTTAATTTAATTTAGTCTTATTTGATCATTTCCACAATGTCATTTCCGCAACAGAATGCTATGAAAACACATTGCAGAATTTGACATGTTGTACAAACTTTAATAAAAAATTACCAATTTCTTCTGTGATGCAAATATATTATGTAAATATTAAATATTAATTAAATATATATGTTAGTTGACAAATGAAATAAATTTGTGAAAGTGTGAAAAGTGTTTTTCTAAAAGTTCATAGAGCCAAAAGTCCCTATGGTTGAAGCAACACCCTTATGCTGACATATAATAAATGGTAGAGTCAGATTATACACTGTAAAAACCAACTGCAGAATGGAATGCCTGCCTCTCTGTTTCATTCTCTCTCTCTCTCTCTAAACAAGAACCATGTGTTTCTTCCTACATCTTCATGTTCTCAAAACACAGAGCGCTGTTAACCTTCCCAACAGTGACCGTCAGTGTCTCTCTGACTCATGGGTCTTCTACATAAAACACACATGTTCCTGACTGTAATGTGTTCTATATAACTGTTCATCAGTACATAATGAGAATGTAATTGTAAAAGAGTCTCCCACAGGACAGAGGTCACCCATATCAAGGAACGCCCAGATTTAAATATGCCGTTTAATTCTCCTCTGCTACGCCACAGATGTTGTCAAGGTTACTAGACTAAAATTCTAAAATGTACAAAACACCATAAAGTAGAGAGTGGTGTGAATGTAATTTTTACAATCAGCAAAATTTCCATCCCCCTGGATTTTTTTTGGCAAAGCGAGAACGTATAGGGCCTGGTTTGTTCAAAGCCCTCGGCCGTTTTCCAGCATGCCCAGACCTCCGTACAGGGCTTATCAGGCCTCTGAGCACATTCCACACAATGTTAGCTGGAGACAATGCTGTTGCAATGCATGATAATCTATTTTTCCTTTCCTACTCTCTCTGTCCAACACTCTTTCCACCCTAAAGGTGCAATCACATTAGGCTTCAATGGACTCAGAATGTATGCGAAAATGGGCAATAGGATGTGATTTCACACTCGAGAGGTTCTGGTTTTGATGGATGATGACAATAATAGAAAAACAAGTAATTATTTTTTTTATAATTAGTTTACTATTTATTATTATATTATATTATATTTTGCATTATTTTATTTTGAAATATAATATTTTGAACGTATTATGAATAATTTTATGTATTTATTTTATTCATAGTATTACATTACAATTTAAAAAACATTAATTATTATATAAACGTTCTATATTATATTATAATTATGCATAATTCTATTTTGAAATTTAAAAATATTTTGAATATATGAGTTATTTTATTTATTCACAGTGTTACATTTTAATTTTTAAATATTTAATTAAATAATTATGTAAATGTCTTTTATATTACATTATGTTATATTATTATGACTTGGTTTATTTTATTTTGAAGTACAATATTTTGGATGTATTATGTATTATTTATTGACATTATTACATTGTAATTAAAAAAAACATGTAATTAAATTATTATTATATAAATATCTTTAATGATATGATATGATTTATAATATAATATAATATGGAAGATAGGACATTTATATTGGATTTTCTTACTGTAGTCACCTTTTCCTTTTTGTGCTCACATACACATACATCATTTAATTGATGTTCAACAAATAAAAAACAGATATAATACAGATAAACAAATGATAAAGCTTGGCTTATTGAATATTAGATCCCTTTCTACAAAAGCACTTTTTGTAAATATATGATCACTGACCATAAACTAGATGTGCTTTGTTTGACAGAAACCTGGCTAAAACCAGATGACTACATTACTTTAAACGAGTCTACCCCCAAGATTACTGTTACAAACATGAACCGCGTCCAAAAGGTAAAGGCAATATTTTCAGTATTTCTCAGAGATCGGGTTTCAAGTATAATTCGTTTTAAGTAATGGTGCTTCATATAACGTTATCCAAAGAAACAATTGTTAATGATAAATCCCCTGTGATGTTTGTACTGGCTACTGTATACAGGGCACCATACAGAGTTTATTAAAGAATTTGCTGATTTTCTATCTGAGGTAGTGCTGGCTGCAGATAAAGTCCTAATTGCTGGTGATTTTAATATCCATGTTGATAATGAAAGAGATTCATTGGGATCAGCATTTATAGACATTCTAAACTCCATTGGTGTTAAACAACACGTTTCAGGACCTACTCATTGTCGAAATCATACTCTAGATTTAATACTGTCATATGGAATTGATGTCAGTGGCGTTGATGGTAGCAGAGCGATGATATCTCAGATCATTATCTAGTTTCGTGTATATTCCATATAGCTAAAGCTGTAAAGCCAACTCCTTGTTACAAATATGGTAGAACCATCACTTCTACCACAAAAGACTACTTTATAAATAATCTTCCTGATTTATCTCAATTCCATATCCAATAGCTCAGAACAACTTGATGATGTAACAGAAACTATTGACTCTCACTTTTCTAGCACTTTAGATACGGTTGCTCCTTTACGCTTAAGGAACATTAAGGAAAAGAGTCCAACACTGTGGTATAATGAGCACACTCGGGCCCTAAAAAGAGCAGCCTGGATTAGAGGTATTTCGTATTGCTTGGCGGGAAAGTACCCTATCCTACAAAAAAAACATTAAAAACTGCTAGATCTGCTTACTTTACGTCTCTTTTAGAAGAAAACAAACACAACCCCAAGTATTTATTTAATACAGTGGCTAAATTAACAAAAAATATAACATCAGCAGGTGCAGACATTACCCAGCAGCACAGTGGTAATGACTTTATGAACTACTTTACTTCCAAGATCGAAACTATTAGAGATAAAATTGTAACCATGCAGCTGTCAGCCACAGTATCGCATCAGATAGTGCACTATAGATCCCCTGAGGAACAATTCCACTCATTCTCTTCTATTGGAAATTAAGAATTGTATAAACTTGTTAATCATCTAAACCAACAACCTGTATTTTAGACCCTGTTCCATCTAAGCTCCTAAAAGAGGTGCTTCCAGAAGTAATAGATCCTCTTCTGAATATTATTAACTCATCATTGGCATTAGGATATGTCCCAAAAACCTTCAAACTGGCTGTTATTAAGCCTCTCATTAGAAAAACACAACTTGACCCCAAATAATTAATTAATTACAGACCGATCTCGAATCTCCCTTTTCTGTCAAAGATATTAGAAAAGGTAGTATCATCCAAACTATGTTCCTACTTAGAGAAAAATTATATATGTGAAGATTACCAGTCAAGTTTTAGACCATATCATAGTACTGAGACTGCTCTCATTAGAGTTACAAACGACCTGCTTTTATCATCTGATCGTGGTTATATCTCTCTATTAGTGCTACTGGATCTTAGCGCCGCATTTGACGCTGTCGACCACAACATTATTTTAAATAGACTAGAAAATTATGTTGGCATTAGAGGAAGTGCACTGGCATGGTTCAAATCGTACTTATCTGACCGCCATCAATTTGTGGCAGTAAATGAAGAGGTATCATACCAATCACAAGTGCAGTATGGAGTACCTCAAAGCTCAGTACTTGGCCCCTTACTTTTCACGCTTTACATGTTACCCTTGGGAGATATCATTAGGAAACATGGTGTTAGCTTTCACTGTTATGCTGATGATACCCAGCTCTATATTTCTTCGCGACCTGATGAAACTTACCAATTTGCAAAACTAACGGAATGTATAGTTGATATCAAAAACTGGATGACTAGCAATTTCTTACTGCTAAATTATGAAAAAACGTGTTAATTATTGGACCAAACAATAATCTAGATCACTGTCTAATACTTGATGGCTGCTCTGTAAATTCTTCGTCATCAGTTAGGAACCTAGGCATACTTTTTGATAGCAATCTTTCCTTCGAATCACTCTGGACCCCTCACATCCAGCACACTCCCTCTTTGAACTGTTGCCGTCTGGTCGACGCTACAGAGCTCTGAGCACCAGAACGACCAGACATAGGAACAGTTTCTTCGCTCAGGCAATCCAACTCATGAACACTTGAACTCTTAACAATAAACATGAAACTAACAACACTATCATACTTTTTATTTTTATTTTACACACATACTTATTACATTTCAAATCTGCACCAAACATACCTGTACATACTGAATTGTCTATTTTGTATATTGTTTTTGTGCTATTTGTCACATTGTCCATTTTTGTATATTTGTACATTATTTTATTTTTAATTTTAAATTTTTTTTACTATCCGTGTCCTGTCCAGTTGCTGTAATTCTGTCGCACTGTGGAGCTACTGTCACTAAAACAAATTCCTCATATATGCAAACTTACCTGGCAATAAAGCTAATTCTGATTCTGATTCTGAAAAACATGTTTCTAGCATTTGTAAAACTGCATTTTTCCATCTTAAAAATATATCTAAATTACGACCTATGCTCTCAATGTCAAATGCAGAAACATTAATTCATGCATTCATGACCTCGAGGCTAGATTATTGTAATGCTTTATTGAGTGGTAGCTCTGCACATTTAATAAACAAGCTGCAGCTGGTTCAAAATGCAGCAGCTAGAGTTCTTACTAGAACCAGGAAGTATGACCACATTAGCCGGGTTCTGTCAACACTGCACTGGCTCCCTATTAAACATCATATACATCTTAAGATCTTGCTAATTACCTATAAAGCCCTGAATGGTTTGGCACCTCAGTATTTGAGTGAGCTCTTATCGCATTATAGTCCTTTACGTCCGCTGCGATCTCAAAACTCTGGCCATTTGATAATGCCTAGAATATCAAAATCAACTGTGGGCGGGAGATCGTTTTCCTATTTAGCGCCCAAACTCTGGAACAATCTACCTAACACTGTTCGGGAAGCAGACACACTCTGTCAGTTTAAATCTAGATTAAAGACCCATCTCTTTAACCTGGTTTACACATAATACACTTTCGCATTTCTATAATTTAAATCCGTTAAAGGATTGTTAGGCTGCATTAATTAGGTCAACCGGAACCGGGAACACTTCCCAAAACAGCTGATGTACTTGTTACATTGTTTGAAGAATGTCATCTACGCTAATATTAGTCTTTCTTTCTTATTCCAAGGTCACCGTAGCCACCCAGATCCAGACTGTATCCAGATCAGATGGTGGATCAGCAGCTAGAGATGACCTCTACAGCCAGGACACCTAGATGAGCCCCAGAGACTGATCCCCAGTGAAGACCCTTTCTCCAAGACGGCCATCGGGACAAGACCACAGGAACGAGATGAGTCCTTTGCACAATCTGATTCTGCTTTAGCCTAGATTTAAACTGCTGATTTTGTCTGGCCAGAGGAGAATGACACTATTTCGACAAACTATTTCCCCGTCTAAATACTGTAAAGCTGATATAAAGCCACCCAGCGTTATATCAAGCCAATGTAAAGCTGCTTTGACACAATTTGCATTGTTAAAAGCGCTATACAAATAATATTGACTTGACTTGGCTTGACATACAAGTAGAAGTCAGGAATGGGCTGACATTAGCCATCATCCCTCATTTCTTTGGCTTTTTGCACTATTTGCTAGTGGGAAAGGCATGATAATATGTTTCCATTACTCTTCTGGCCGATCATATAACACCTATGCAACTCACCCTCTCTCCCTTATATCTCTTTCCTCATTCAAGGGTTCCCAGTTATTAACTTTCTGACAGTCTTTGTTTGTGCAGCAATTATGAGGACCTGCATGACGATGGTGTGAAGATTGCTCTAATAGAATCCATCTGTGTAGTCGGCCAGGACTGTAAAGAGCTCTAATAAGATCGTATCAGCCTCGGGATGGGACTGTTGTTATCTCCACGGCTGCAGACACCTTCATCAGCCACACCATCATGAAGGAAGAGCTGTGTTTCTTTTGTTGCTTGTTCTGTAGCTTTCTCGTGCAGCTTTCGATTCTCGTTTCTCTCACAAAGTCATTTATCCGCTCCTTTCTCTCTTTCTTTGCGTGTACTAGAGTGGTTCTCTATCTTGTAACGATGCCTCCAGATGTTTCAAATAAAACTAGTGTCAGGGAGGAGTATTGCTGGCAGATCTGCGCTTTTGTGAGTTGTTCTTCGACATTTAGGGGAAAACGCTTTAAGAGGTCTGCAGGGCAGTAACTCAGTGCTCTTTGGGGAGGGGTGGACAGTTTGGCACAGCTTTGAAAGAGGCCCAAGGAAAGGCACTCCTGCATTTGTCTTTTTTCATCACGCTCCATGTTTCTGGTTTCTGTGGTCGTGATTCGAGTGATCGTTCAGGAAATGAGAGGGACCCAAATCTTTTTCAAACTTGTCATCGCCCGTTAGAGATTTGCTCAGGCAGGTCATGCAGCCAGACGGCTCAAATTATTAAGTTTCAGAGAAAATAAGGACCAGGATGTCTGAGAAGCTCTTAATTTTGTTACAAGTTAAGCTACAAAGACACATGACAAAAAATATAACCCAAGTCTGAGTTAAAGGTGAAGTGTGTCATTTTTCAGCGTTAAAATACCTCTGTTTAATATGCAATGACAACTATAAGTGAGTCTTTAGTAACTCTGACCTCTCATGCACAGTGTACACACTTAAAATTAACCTGGGGTTAACGCAATTCTAGTTAAATTCATATTTTACCCCAAGGTAGTCATTAATACTGTATGCTTTTGCAGGATACATCATTTTTGCAAACACTGGGTTAATGTTTCCAAAAAATTATTTAATTGTGTGTAATTAGTTTTTATAAAATGCTATATATAAAATCAACAAGATTATATTATATTAAATTATATTATATTGGTTACACTTTATTTTATGGTCCAGTTCTCGCTATTAACAAACAATTAACTATGACTTTTGCCTCAATTAACTCCTAATTTGCTGCTTATTAATAGTAAGGTAGATGTTTTATTATTGGGTACGATAAGAGATGTAGAATATGTGCTTTAATAAACAGCCAATGTTAATAAAATAATAAGCATGCTAATTATAGTGAGAATTGGTCCCTATACTAAAGTGTTACCTTACCATTATATTATATTATATTATATATGAGTGTACAACTCAAAATTTTAATAACGGCTTGAAACATGTAAAAATATCCGGCTATTATTTTTCTCTCAGATGTTGGAACTAAACATATATGATCTGTTTCCACAACTGCAGTACAAAGCTCATGAATATTTAATGAGGTATGTTGGTTTAGTTTATGATTGGTTGTCTGTAATGCATAGTTTTTCATTGCAAAATGCACTGCATGTTGTCGGTCACATGGTTTCTGTTTCATACCTTAATCATGTTCCTAATGTTTAAGCAGTAGAACATGGTGCTAGCAACGCTAAGGTCATGGGTTTGATTCCCAGGGAGTTAATAAAATGTAGATGTCATAATGTATTTCTCAATAAAAGCATCTGCAAATTACATGTGTAAATATCAAAGGTAAAGGAGCTTTTTTTTCTCCTGTGAAGTGCATTGTGGGTGTGAGAAACCCCTCAAACCGAGAGAAATCATTTTTACAACTTTAATTTTACCACCTCGTGGAACATATTTATTTTCACCGTGAACAGACAAATTGTTTGCTTGAAACTTATCTTGTTGCATCTGTTTGGGATGCAGCGTAGGACAACTTCATATTAACACCACTACATTTTTCCATGTGGGTCATTTTGTTGCAAGATACATTTTTTTCTGTCACAGAAATATGCACCATCATCAGTCACCATGAAATATGAGTAAGCATAAATCTCTCTGCAGTACCTCGAGTGAAATGAAGTGCACTGTTTGATCACAAGCGCATGGGACGCTTCTGCTTTGTGTTATTTTTATGGATTTGTATTTTGGGATTGTTTCAAGGCTGATTATGCTGTCAATAGCTCTTGGTTGTTTCATTTGCTCTGTGACACATCTTTCTGGAGACGTCTCGGAGTGGTAATTGTTTTAAGATGCAGAGCTTGCTTCAGATATTTTTTGTGGATCAGGAATGGTATACACTTGCTATGCTTTGATGTACATTATCATGGGACTGGATAGTTTAATAATTATTTCATGGAATGAGACTGTTTGACTTATTAATATAGTTGGTTTATGCATCATTGGTTTTTGATACTTTTCTGGTAAGATCCACTTGGTCTTACTTAGCCCAGAGGCCCTAGCCTTGTTTCTGAGGTCATCTTGTGATCCTTGTCTCATGTCTGCTCGACTGTTTGGCATTCTTGGAATGGAATGTGAAACCTAGTGGACGCCACCACCGTAGTCGTCGTGGCAATGCAGTTTACAGCGCGTTAACCCTGGAATTAGCATTGAGTCTGGAGAGACGCCATCCAAATGTTGTCCTTCATCACTGCGGATACTCAGATTTGAACAGATTTTAACCTTTGCGAAGGTCAAGGAAAACCGTATCCTGGGCCTCTCGTGTTTGCAGATATAACCTTGTGCATGACTGGACTGGAAAACAGGTTCTGTAATGACTGGCTCCAACCTAGATATTAGGAAATGCAATTACCCTTTCAAGAAACTGCATTTACAGACCCAGTTGTAAATGGCTGTATGTAACAATGACTTGAAACATGAGTTCAGTTCAGTGTGCAAATCATACTATGAATGTCAGGTGATATGACTTTCGAAAAAGTATCTTTAAAGCCAATTTTTTGAAGTGTAATCTGTTGAGATTTGTCTCATGCAAGCATAATTAAACCAAATTTATCTTTTGTGGCTTCCATCACTAAACAAATGTGTTTGAAGCAAAATTGAAATTGCTAGTAAATTTTAAAAAATTATTACAAAGAAAAGTCAAGGGATGGAATTAAATGTGAAATTTTGAAGTAGAAAAACTGAAATAGTATTTTCTTTTAATACATACTCAAATATTTTAAATTTTATTTACAACTTATAAAAATCATTTTTGCAGTATTTAGATGTACATCTACACCGCAAAAAAATATTTTCTTAGCATTTTTTGTCTTGTTTTCCAGTTCCAATCACAAAATTCTTAAATCAAGACACATTTACTTGAGAAACAAAGTGATTTATGATATTAAAGGGTTAGTTCACCCAAAAATGAAAATTAGCCCATGTTTTACTCACCTTCAAAGCATCCTAGGTGTATATGACTTTCTTCTTTCAGACGAATCCAATCGGTGTTATATTAAAACTTTTCCTTGCTCTTCCAAGATTTAGAATTGGAGTAGGTGGGTGTTTCTGCGCATCCATAATAAAACGTGCCTCACACGGCTCGGGGTGAATAAAGGTTTTATCATGGATGTGCACGCTTTATTTTACTTCTTTTGGACTGTTGAACAAAAACACCCATCTACTCTCATTCTAACGCTTGGAAGTTCAAGGAACATTTTTAAAATAACTCTGATTGGATTCGTCTGAAAGAAGAAAGTCATATACACCTATGCTTTGAGGGTTGAGTAAAGTATGGCCTAATTAAAATTTTTGGGTGAAATAACCCTTTAAGTTTATTTTTCTGAGGGAAGAAAAGCCAAAATAAAGTGAGGAAAAAGAACAAAACATCTGCCAATGGGATGAGAAAAAACCTTTTTGTTTAATATATCATGTCATTTTGCTTCTCAAGTAAATTGATCTTATGAGTCTTTAGATTTGAACTGGAAAAACAAGACAACAACACTAAGTAGAAAATCCATTTTTTTACAGTATTTTAAAGTAAAGTGATAAACAATACATTATTTTTGATTTCTTGATGCATCATTTTATAACACAAGATTAAGCAACCCACTGTTGCTATGGTTACCTCACAACCCACGACATCAACATCTATAACATCTATTTGGTGCCAGGTAAATATACGCAGTTTGTTTAATGTCTAATCTAACTTTGTGGTTTCTGTTATTTGTAATACTAGTGAATATTTCTAAAGTAATATTTAGAATTTAAGTGTAGTAGGCCCTATATATCATTTTAAGACCCTCCGCCTTTTGTTTTGACTTCCTTTATGGGACTTGAGCCTTAATTAGGGGTGTCAGAATTCCCCCTCCTCCAAACCCCCACTCGTAATTTGCACCCTAGTTAAATCCCTGATGTCTAAATTCCATTTTGCTCCTTGGTTTAACAGTGGTATGGCATGGGGTATCAGGGTAAAGTTTTATCCCATCTAAAACCTCAGGAATGCGGTTATGTCGAAAGGAAATGTCTCCGTTGATGGAAGCTTCATTCTACTTCAACAAAACACCTCTTCAGCGGCCATATCAGCTGTCAAATCTCTTTTATGAACCATGACTAAATGCATTTGGCCAGGCTTTACTGCACAGCAGGCTAATGCTGGAAAAGCCGCTTCAGTGGAGCCATCTATTTAAGGATATAGACCACAGCTAATATCAGGCAGGAAGAGAAACTTGGATCTTTAATTTCTGACTGAACTTGACTCTGGCAAACGGTTTTATACTGCCTTTATTTCTTGGGACGTTTTCATACAGCCTGCAGGCTACAAGGTTTTGTTGACCTGAGGAGCTGAACCGTGAGGGCAGCAGAACTAAAGAAGAATTGGGACACACTGGCAGACTTCTGACGCCGTCATCTACTTCTTGCCCAAACAGACAGACATAAAAAGCTTAGACCTGTGTGGCAAGAGCTCTGGAGCCAGCAGAGTCAGAGGAGGTGTGTGTAGTAGCTTAATGCAAATTCAAGAGGTTATCCTGACATGGGAAAGCAGTGACTAAGACTATTTTAAGATCAGGAACAAGGAAGGAAAACTTCTACAGTGAATGCTCAGTACAGCAGTGTGGGTTTGAAGAGATGCAGAGTAAATCATGTTTCAGTAGAATATAAAAATTTAAGTAGGCCTAACTTTTCAATCATTGTTCAATCATGTAACTTAATTAATCATATAACTTCACTATCAATAATTATCAGTTGGATTATAAAATACAGTTTATATTGAATGAATGCACAAACTAAAGAATATATGTATGTTTATGTATTTGTTTATTTATAGGTTTGTGCAAATTGGATTTGAATGGCATTCATAATATATAAATACATAATATTTATTCACATTTTTTATTTCTTTCTTATAAGCTGTATTCAATATCCCATTAAAAATCTTTGACAATTGAGTTACATGATTATTGGATGGAAAGTATTTGTCTAAATAATAAATACCATTAATTTTCAGCATATTTAATTATAAATGGAACTTGAATAAATAAAATGCTATTTATTTATTTATTTATTTATTCATTTATTTATTTGAACTCTTCATCTATTTATTTTGAATGCAACTTGAATAAATACAAAATAAATATAATATATAATTCCTCATTCCAGTGTGTGTGTTATAGTTGCCTCTATAAAATATTTGCTTGATTTTGTCCTAATCTGGGTTCAAGCAGAGGTAAACTGGGACAAACACCACCGCCAGCTGAATCATCACAGACCATCAGGCCCTTAGACACAGTTCAATCATATATTTTTGCTGTCACTTTAATATGCAACGAGTTAATACACGAATGGAGGCAGTGTGAGTGTTTGCGTGTGCATATGCATTAATGCATGTTAGCTAGTAATCAGCATAATTATTTCAGATGCATTGCACAATCTTTAGCTCTTATAAAACCACAGATTATAATCATTTATACTATTAAACCTGGAAAGGAAATTACATTTATTTGAAAAAAAAAAATAATAGTCGGAAGGAATGAGGTAAGCGGCAGTTTATATGCCATTATCATTATGACTGGTGAGATGATATGAATGTGCATTGTTACATTCACTACCTCAGTTTTATAATCCACAAACTTCAACTTGACTTTTTGAAAATGCACATATTAGATTCAATTTCAGTATCGGAGCTAGAAGGAAATTAAACTTTCCGGGCAAGAATAAGCGAATAATTTCCTGACTTAAAAACTTTCCACTATCCGGATAAATCTTGAGAAATTTATGAGCATCTGCAAAGCACGCTCTTCCTTCTGAATAAAACATTACTTTTGCCCTTTGAAATTTACGACGGTACGCTGTAACGTTTCTGGACCTACCGGATAAACGGCAGAGGGAGGCTAGAAACTGGACTTGTTTCACAGAGAGAAAAAACAACAAAGATAAGTCTGTCACAGAAGAATGAACTGAGATTTATGCCAAAGAAAAAGAAACTCCTAGTACTGAACTGAAAAATGGCCTTCAGCGTCCCACAGACCTGTGTCACGGCTCATGTGATTTATGAGTTCGATGAGGTTTCGACTTTAGTGTGGGAAGCAGCTGCCAAAGTGTTTTGACAGTACTGAGACAGAATATTAGAGCCGGCCCCCCTCCAGAAAATACACCCCGGCCCTCAGAAGCCCACAGCATAGCAGGGAACATCCACACGAGATGAGCAGATAGGGCAGGAGACTGATCCATCTTATCCAAAATTGGGTGACAGGACCTCCGCTGAGTTTACATTCCGCTTCGTTTAGGGAGATTTGTCTGAAGAGGGCGAATAAAGCCGAGTAAACAGGGCGCGCATGGTGCTCGCTGAAGGAGAGAGAACATTTCGCAAAGAGAGAAGAGCCTCTAATAGAGATAGAGATCTGAGTGCTCATGGCCCTCACGTCTGGCAGCTGAACAGACAACATGACTGATTACATGAGGGGGGATTTTGAAGCCTCTCCATGGAGAATAGTTTTAGTGAAGAGGGAATGACATGAAACCACTGGCTCATATCACAATAGAGTCCAAGGATGCCAGACAACTGACATATGCAAGGAAAAAAAGAGCAGTCGCTCCCATTCCATTGTAATGACTTGACGAGTTTTCTTTCCTGATGTTTTTCTTATAAGGATGATTTTACTGTTTACGATCAAAAGCGTGGTGGTCATGTTTTCCTTAGCAGTGAGTTTTCGAGGCTCATGCTTTTATTTAAATTGGACTGAAAATGACCAAAATGTTCTCTGTGTGGGATGTAAACGCCACATTTGCAAAAGACTGTTGATTTCCTTCGTTATCAGTGTAGCAGGACAAACGAAGTACACTTTATATTTAAGATTAAGATTATACTTAAAGATTTTCTTACTTGGTATATTTCTCGTTTCCTAGTCCAAATATATCTAAACATTCTTAAATCAAGATACATTTTCTTTAGAAGCAAAATGATATAAGATAAGTCATGTTTTTTGAAAAGTGTATCAAAGCTTGTGATTTTAAGCTTAAAACAAGAATTTATATATATTTGAATTAGCATGTTTCCCTTTGAATTAGATGATAGACAATATTATTAAAATATAATTATTTAAAATACACTTTACAGTAAAAATTGTAATTTGGCAATATTATCTTTTTAAAAATGTATATAAACATACTCATGAAAACCTTCTTTCTTTAAATACACTTAAATGGTCTTCTGTTTTATTAATATTACATGCAAGTGTAGTTGAAGATTTGAAGTAGACTAAATGCACATTTAATACAATAAGTGCACTTCTTTTTCACAATTTATTTAAACCATAGTGGCATCGCAGCACCACTGCATCACAAACTGGCTCTCTGTAGAAGAATGTGCAAATAAAAATCATGCTAATATAGTAGCAGTTTTAAAACTGTTATTAAGTACGATTAGTGTCAAATCATTTTAATTTAGTGTCCAACGTGCATTTAACCAGTGGAGATGCTTAATGTGCATGTAAATGTTTTGCAATTTTATCTTTCATATGCCACATTTCTCAGGCTTTACAAGTGTTGTGTTTCTTGTTTTTGGCACTTTTTTTTTTTCAGACAGGACAGTTTGGTTTGACAGGAAACAAAGTGAATGAAGAAGAGGGGGCCAAGAGTGGAAAAGACTGTAAACCGGGATTCGATCTCACGTTGTCCAAGGTGCAACTGCATTGCATGTCAGAGCATTATTAAGGACAATGGATATATATTTATGTGTATTTTGCTATAAACCAAATAGATCTCAACATGAATATTCCATCTGAAATAAGATGTTTGGAGCGGGATATACAGTGAAAAAAAATAGCCAATAGGCTTTAGTTACCACACAAACATGAGTCATAATGTGCTAATTGCTAGTTGACTGCAGGTGGTATTAGTAACAGAGCCATTTTCATTCTTATATTTGAATTTTTGGTCCATTTTACTGGAAAAGAAAGATCATATATTTTAAGTTTATTTAGTAAAAGTGAATTGTTTTAAGGTGTTTTTGGAGTATACGTGACTTCAAAGCTAAAACTCTCCCTGTTCTCCACTCTGTTCCTCTTAAGCAGCCCCAAGGAAGTTAATCATCCATCTGAGCCTCAGAAGGTAGGTTCAGAAAACAAGAACATTTGCAAATACTTCAGATTAATAAGCATAATAGCCTCTAAATGCCCATGTTGGCAACACCTGTTGGTTTTTACTCTTTAATTGGAAGTGTCCTTTCGGATCTCTTAAGATTCCTGCTGTAAAAAATGTTTTATACTTCTGTCTGACTAATCCACAAAAGTCAGTTAGTTTATAATGAATTCATCATCTCATATTTCCTGTAGTAAGGCATGGGACAGTATTGATTATTACTGAGTAGGACACTCAGAAAGGTCAGCCTCCAATTGCACCAATGTTGCCCTACAATCTGGAGACGGCCCTCAGATTCAGAGCGGCCCCGGTGTGCTTAACGGGTCCTGGGACAGATTAACTTCCCACTGCAATCAATCAATCTCCTTCTGTCAGCCATTTGGAAATCCGCAGGGGGGCATCCTCAACAAAAGTGGCCTACCCACAATCCCTTGCTCTGCGGGGTCAAAGGCGAGACTTACTGGGTGACTATGAGCGCAGGGCCTCTCAGAGGTCTGACCTGCTCAGGTTTTCCATTCTGATGAGTGGGTTTGCCTCAGAAACTCGAATTGGCAAACAAATTGAACATAATGGCGCTTTTTCTTGCTTAAACTTTGATTGTTAATCCAAAACATATAGGTGCCTCTTTCAAAGGCCCATAGTGCTTGGACTTAAAACATATATGTGAAAGTCTTTAATGCTATTGTAGATTGCCATGGTTTACTACTAATTGACTTGCATTTTACTAATATGATTTCAGGATTTGATCCGATCCATTCGTCCTCAGAATCTGGTCCGGGTTTTGCTCCAATCCAGGAGACCGCAGAATCCGGTCGTCCTCGGAATCCGGTCCGGGTTTTGCTCCAATCCAGGAGACCGCAGAATCCGATCGTCCTCGGAATCCGGTCCGGGTTTTGCTCCAATCCAGGAGACCGCAGAATCCGGTCGTCCTTGGAATCCGGTACGGGTTTTGCTCCAATACATGATTTATGAAAATGTCCATCTGAAGCACATTATTTTTGAAAACAATTTACATCTGAAATACATGATTTTTGAAAAGGATTTCCATCTGAAATACATGATTTATGAAAACAATTTCCAATGTGAAATACATGATTTATGAAAATGTCCATCTGAAGCACATTATTTTTGAAAACAATTTCCATCTGAAATACATGATTTTTGAAAAGGATTTCCATCTGAAATACATGATTTATGAAAACAATTTCCAATGTGAAATACATGATTTATGAAAATGTCCATCTGAAGCACATTATTTTTGAAAACAATTTCCATCTGAAATACATGATTTTTGTAAAGGATTTCCATCTGAAATACATGATTTATGAAAACAATTTCCAATGTGAAATACATGATTTATGAAAATGTCCATCTGAAACACATGATTTTTAAAAAAAAAATTCCATCTGAAATACATGATTTATGAAAATGCCCATCTGAAACACATGATAAAAAAAAATTCCATCTGAAATACATGATTTATGAAAATTTCCATCTGAAACACATGATTTTTGAAAACAATTTCCATCTGAAATATATGGTTTTTGACAACAATTTATGAAAATGTTCATCTGAAACGGGGTTAGGGGTTAAAAAAAAATTAAAACAAAGTCCAATTTCGGTTGTGAACTGTCCTTCCACTCCTTCTGGCCAATTTCCAGTCCCACTCGGGCCTGGTCCCACGCCCAGGCCCTACCATCCATCCGAGTTCCTTGACTTTCAGCAAATTTAATTATTTCTGGTTAAATTCACACATTCTTTTCTTTAATAATTTTTTTTTGCTTTAAGCATATAGACATGATCTTATCATGAATCTGAATCTATGAAGGCCTCATTTGTACTGTGTGGAATCTCTATTTCATCTACCCATACTGACATTAATGTATCATGTCTAAAATAAATTTCCAAAATGTGTTTTATGAAATGTTTTTATGAATCTACTACGTTTCTAAGGGTGTTTTATGAGGGGTATTCTTCAAAGGGTTAGATTTTAAAATATTCTTCGTAATTACTTTTCATTGAGAAAAAAAGAATCATGGATTATCCATCATAATCCAGTTCAGGATTTGAACCGATCCAGTCGTCCTCGGAATCTGGTCCGGGTTTTGCTCCAATCCAGGAGACCGCAGAATCCGGTCGTCCTCGGAATCCGGTCTGGGTTTTGCTCCAATCCAGGAGACCGCAGAATCCGGTCGTCCTCGGAATCCGGTCCGGGTTTTGCTCCAATCCAGGATACCGCAGAATCCGGTCGTCCTCAGAATCCGGTCCGGGTTTTGCTCCAATCCAGGAGACCGCAGAATCCGGTCGTCCTCGAAATGTCTATATGCTTAAAGCAAAAAAAAAAAATGATTAAAGAGGAGAATGTGTGAATTTAACCAGAAATAATTATAGACATTCTAAACTCCATTGGTGTTAAACAACGAGTTTCAGGACCTACTCTTTGTCGAGATCATACTCTAGATTTAATACTGTCATATGGAATTGATGTCAGTGGCGTTGATGGTAGCAGAGCGATGATATCTCAGATCATTATCTAGTTTCGTGTATATTCCATATAGCTAAAGCTGTAAAGCCAACTCCTTGTTACAAATATGGTAGAACCATCACTTCTACCACAAAAGACTACTTTATAAATAATCTTCCTGACTTCTCAATTCCATATCCAATAGCTCAGAACAACTTGATGATGTAACAGAAACTATTGACTCTCACTTTTCTAGCACTTTAAATACGGTTGCTCCTTTACACTTAAGGAAGATTAAGGAAAAGAGTCCAACACTGTGGTATAATGAGCACACTCGGGCCCTAAAAAGAGCAGCCTGAAAAATGGAGCGCAGATGGAGAAAAATAAAATTAGAGGTATTTCATATTGCTTGGCGGGAAAGTACCCTATCCTACAAAAAAAACATTAAAAACTGCTAGATCTGCTTACTTTACGTCTCTTTTAGAAGAAAACAAACACAACCCCAAGTATTTATTTAATACAGTGGCTAAATTAACAAAAAATATAACATCAGCAGGTGCAAATAGATTATAAAATGCTGATGTAGTTTTGCAACCTTCCAAGAGCATCGGGTCGCATGATCATAATAACTGAAAAGGAATATTTCAGCATTAAACTTTAAGTAGGTTGTTACAAAAGGTCAGTCTCCAAAATCAGGAACATTTAGAAAATCTTTTGGAAATAGGTTTGAATTAGAATGTTTACAATCATTTTTGAAATCCAAAAATATGTTGCATCATGTTTTGAAACAATTAATTTATGAAATATTTGTTATATTTATTTTTATATAAATCAATATTTGTGTTTAAATATTTTTTAAATCCAAGATATTTAGAGCATATTATATACTGTATATATATATATATATATATATAGAGAGAGAGAGAGAGAGAGAGAGAGAGAGAGAGAGAGAGCATATATATATATATATATATATATATATTTTTTTTTTTTTTTTTTTTTTTTTTTTTTTTTGTGAAGTCTTCTTTTTATCCTTTTTTACCCCTATAGTTATAATCAAATTATTTGTCTATTGGTTTTTTTTAATCTATTTTCTGTATATTAGAAATCTTTCCTCCATATGTTATAAGGCATATGTTGCAACCTTAGTATGGATCCTCCTCTTGAGCTCATTATGGGCAGCTGCCTCATCATAAGGCTTAATATGCTGTATCTGTAGGTACATGTTTGCATCAGTCTTTCTAGTCAGCTAAATTCAAGTCAAATTAATTTAGATTCATGAATGCCTTTGTTGGGTGTAAGCATGTTCAAAGAGCTGACAACCTTTTACAAGGTTAAAGCAGATAAGACAGACACCCACACGGGGGAATTTGCAGCACATTATGCAAATGGATGCATTAAAGTGAGTGGCTTACACTGTACAGACAGAATATGGAGCCAGTTAATGACATTAGGTTCCTTAAGGACAGACGCAGCGCCTTATCTGCTTTAATTGGCATTAATCATAGAGTTTGCATGCAAAACCGAACTGAATGTGTTACGAGTTGAGGAAGCAAAACATTTTGTTCATACTTGAAGACTCAGAAACAGACTGACTATCAGAATAGACAAAATGTTAAATATCGCTTTTAATAATATATTTTATTAATTTAAGCAATAGTTGTCATACCATCCTGAGTCTGAACACAACTCTTTAGCACAATGGTGACGCCCCAAAACCTTAACAAAAACTCTTCTAAATATTCACATATCAGAGCATTAAACACTGTCTGCTCCTTTTCTTAACATTCTCAAAAACACATAAAATAATCTCATTTCAATTTTTACTCTTTCAATCTAGTCCCATGCAAAGCATTCTGGGTATTTGGGTAACGCTGATGTAGCTTCACACTTCTACAAGAGCATCCAGTAATGTAAGCAATTTAGTATTCATCAAAACTTAAAAGGGATGTGATTATTAGTCATCAAAACGCTCAGTCACAGTTTTCCAAATTAGTGTTAAAATCAGAAACATTTAGAAAATCTTTTGGGAATATGTTTCAGTCTGATAGATAGATACACTGAATAGAACATTTTAAACGCAGCACTTTTGTTTTTGACCCCATTTTTCATGAGCTGAACTCAAAGATCTAAGCCCTTTCCATGTACACATAGGGCCCATTTCTCTCAAATATTGTTCACAAATCTGTCTAAATCTGTGTTAGTTAGCACTTCTCCTTTGCCGAGATAATCCATCCACCTCACAGGTGTGGCATATCAAGATGCTGATTAGACAGCATGATTATTGCACAGGTGTGCCTTAGGCTGGCCACAGTAAAAGGCCACTCTAAAATGAGCAGTTTTATCACACAGCACAATGCCACAGATGTCGCAAGTTTTGAGGGAGCATGCAGTTGGCATGCTGACTGCAGGAATGTCCACCAGAGCTGTTGCCTGTGAATTGAATGTTAATTTCTCTACCATAAGCCGTCTCCAAAGGCATTTCAGAGAATTTGGCAGTACATCCAACAGGCCTCACAACTGCAGACCACGTGTAACCACACCAGCCCAGGACCTCCACATCCAGCATCTTCACCTCCAAGATCGTCTGAGACCAGCCACCCGGACAGCTGCTGCAACATTCGGTTTGCATAGCCAAAGAATTTCTGCACAAACTGTCAGAAACCGTCTCAGGGAAGCTCATCTGCATGCTCGTCATCCTCATCGGGTCTCGACCTGACTGCAGTTCGTCATCGTAACCGACTTAAATGGGCAAATGCTCACATTCGATGACGTCTGTCACTTTGGAGAGGTGTTCTCTTCACAGATGAATCCCAGTTTTCACTGTATAGGGCAGATGGCAAACAGCGTGTATGGCATTTGCTGATGTCAAAGTTGTGGATCGAGTGGCCCATGGTGGCGGTGGGGTTATGGTATGGGTAGGCCTATGTTATGGACAAAGAAACACACGTGCATTTTATTGATGGCGTTTTGAATGCACAGAGATACCGTGACGAGATCCTGAGGCCCGTTGTTGTGCCATTCATCCACGACCATCACCTCATGTTGCAGCATGATAATGCACGGCCCCATGTTGCAAGGATCTGTATACAATTCCTGGAAGCTGAAAACATCCCAGTTCTTGCATGGCCAGCATACTCACCGGACATGTCACCCATTGAGCGTGTTTGGGATGTTCTGGATCGGCGTATATGACAGCGTGTTCCAGTTCCTGCCAATATCCAGCAACTTCGCACAGCCATTGAAGAGGAGTGGACAACCTGATCAACTCTATGCGAAGGAGATGTGTTGCACTGTGTGAGGCAAATGGTGGTCACACCAGATACTGACTGGTTTTCGGACACCCCCAATACAGTAAAACTGCACATTTTAGAGTGGCCTTTTATTGTGGCCAGCCTAAGGCACACCTGTGCAATAATCATGCTGTGTAATCAGCATCTTGATATGCCACACCTGTGAGGTGGATGGATTATCTCGGCAAAGGAGAAGTGCTCACTAATACAGATTTAGACAGATTTGTGAACAATATTTGAGCGAAAAAGGCTTTTTGTGTACATAGAAAAAGTTTTAAATCTTTGAGGTCAGCTCATGAAAAATGGAGGCAAAAACAAAAGTGTTGTGTTTATAATTTTGTTCAGTGTAGATAGATAGATAGATAGAGAAAGAAAATTAAATAAATAGTTTTATTTATAATAAACAGTAAAGCACTGAATTTGTTAACAGTAAATACAATTAATTACATAATTATTTAAAAATAATTAATTCTACACAACTTCAGTTCATTTTTAAATTATTATCTTGCAATTATTAATGGGTCCTTTCACAACAATACTTGATACATTTTTATTATTTTTTTACTTTTATAAATCTCTAGTTTCTTTATAGATTTTTCAAGCACGCCATTAAACACGGCACTAATTCAAAACGTTTTGAAATTTTAGTGGTCTAATTTAGTGGTTTCATAAACCTGTGTTATTTATATATATATATATATATTTACTGATTTTGGGTCAGTTCTACAATTTAGGTTCAGTTTTAAAGAAAAGCAGGTAATCAAAACATAATAATGATAGTTAATTGTTTCTTGTTGGCCTGATTATCCAAGCTCTCTCAATAAACACTCGAAACAAGCGCTACAAATTAATAAAACAACACTATTTATCAACATATCAACAACTATCATTATAATCACTCAAGTTATATAACTGTATATTTTCAAAAGTGTTTTTTTTTTATGAAATAACAACTAATGATGTTTTAAAAGTTGTTTGTTTTTTATACCACAATCACTCGTTAAACCTTCTCAATAAATTATTCCTCAATTATTATCCTCAATAAAAGCACAACACATAAGCACAATGGTGACTCCCATAAACTACACAACACAAACTTTTCTAAATCTTCACTTAATAGACAATTGAACATAAACAACTGTACGCTTTTGAAAATCACATAAAAATCACATCTTTCTGAAAATCACATAAAACAACACTTAATTTTAATATTTACTCTCCCAAACCAATTCCATGCAAAGCATGCTGGACACTAGACACCCACTGCCCAATTTCAGTTGAAGCAACATAAATTATTCATGTAATCCCAAACTTTTATTTTACAAATTGCATGCAATGTAATCAACTTCTGACAAAATGTTCAAAAATGGTTGCATTTGCTCATTTCAAACAAGTAAACTGCAAAAGCAAAATTTTTTTTGAGTACATATTCTTTCATAAAGATTTTATATGAGAGTAGAATATTCAGGTCTACAGTCAACTAATGTAATCCCACAAAAGAAAGAGGAGTATCAGTTGGCATTCTAAGTTTTTCCACAGAGCAGGCAAGATGTCATTTTGTGTCTCTGTCATGTGAACACAGACAGAGTAGCACCATCTTTTCTTCCTTTTGTCGGCAAGAGATAAAAATAAGATATTGCCACAGGGATTCAAAGCAGCTTTCGCCTCCTGATGCAGTCAAATGACCAACCACTCGGTGTTTAATTAGTCTATACTTGGATCTCTTTGAGACATTAAGGCACTCTGTGGCTGGAGGTCAGTGCAGCGTCTCTGAAGCTAACTGAAATAATAAATACACATAACATGCCAGAGTGCATTCTGGGAACAAAACACAGGTACTCGACCTCAAAGCTTTGATGGGTATATTTAATTAAAGACAGATCCACTTTATTGCATCTCTATATAACTGACCCTCAATTCACGTCTGGTTGCCTGGAGCCAAAGTGAATCGTGTGAGTGGAGCTCTGATCACAGATGTAGCTGCATGTTCTGAGAGGCATGAAATAAGAAACATGCTGCCATTATCATTTGGCTCCACAGTGGATAGATTGCTGTACTGTTGTGGCATGTGTTTCCTCCGTTTGCTGATGTATGGCAGTGATGTTGCAAGAATGGAAATGTGAAGTCATCTGGAATTTTTGGGTAGACAATCTGAGAATCTATGAATACTTGCAGTAGTGAAAGAGGGTTTATTGACTCACGTAGTGGAGTATGTGCAGTGGCTCCCAAATGTCTGAGATTGGTGGTGAAAATACTTCTATTTTGAATTGATTTTAAAATTAAATGCAAAAATATTTGAATTTAGTTTTAATGACAACAGCACCCACATTCTATATTGCTTGCACTGTATGCATTTTCATAAGGCTTTGAAAACATAAATGTTCTATTTGAACCACTGGTTCGAAACGTGTATCAAACCGGCCAAGTTAACATGTATCAAACTGTCCATTTCAGCAAACAAGGCTTCGTTATGTCCTAGTGTTATAACCTTTTTATCATTTACATGGTCTGCCACTAGGGGGCCTTGGACATTTATATGAACCCATGAACCAATGGCTGAATTGGTAATTGCATTTACACATTTTGACCAGCAGGTTTCGCTAGCATGTGGTGTTTTGAGAATCAATTGTTATTTTGTGAATCAATTAATATGATTGATTCAGTTTCGAAAAGCTCAGGCTTTGTCCAAATACCCACACTTGTGGTCTTGGCCACTTGAGAGTGCGTGCACGCAACAGGAAGTAAGTGTGCAAGTCTGTCCCATGTCTTAAAAACGCACACTAATTCCACACTCTCACAATCGCGTATCCGAGGCTAAGTGTATCCCATCATGCATCATGTTCTGGAAATAAATCGTGAGACTTTTTGCCGAGATCTCGTGAGAGGTCACGGAAACCTTTCCAATGTAAGTTAAATATTAATAATAATTAGATATTACAAATAATTTGGTAGAAAAACAGTGTTTTTACATTTTATTGGTGCAAAGATGAGTAGTGGTTTTTATCATTTAATTAGAAGCACCACAAATTAAAATTAGGCTATGTCATGTTATAGGGACTACTGAACAGACATTTAGAAGTTGATTTTAAAATGCAACGTATTTAGCTTTTATATGAAAATAAAGCTGTGTAAACACTTGAATTTTTACAACACTATGTGTCCCATCAGGTAATGAATAGTTCGACACACAATTGTGGTCTTCATCCTCACTTGAACACAGGAAATATGTCATTTAAGTAGTCAAGTGGTCAAGTGTGACTGCAAGTGTGGGTATTTGGACAAAGCCATAGTTTTTCTAGTATTGGGCACTTTCGAATTACTGCTTTATAAAGCTTTGCAGCTTCTACGACTTTTTTCAAATCAGTGTCATGTGATGTCAGCAAACAAGCCTTTATTACGTCATATCGTTTCAAGTTGTTAGATAGTTTATAATTTAGATAGTTTGCCACTAGGGGTAATGACCCCAAAGTACACCCATGTCTAACATATGGTTTTGGCAGTTTTAAAATGTAGGTCAGTTTTAATGACAATGCGAATAATGAAAAAAGGAGAGTGAATTGATAGTTAATTGTCTGTACTTGGCCTGATTAGCCAAGACCTTCTATAAACACACTAAACAAACAAGAACACAAATTATGCAGCTTCATATTTCATGGTATTTAATCATTTGTAGGTTTCATGTAATATATTATACTTTAATGAAAACATTTGCAGGTAGTTTGTAAAATAATTACGTGTGTTTGTGCTGAGTTATCATTGAATTTGGACATGTTGGTGCAGATAAGTTTCACTAGTGTGTGGTGTTTTGAGCACTTTGAAACAGTGAAGGAATTGGTACAGCTGATTCCAATTCCAATTGTTTTGAAAAGCTCGATTTTTCTAGTGTTGGGCACTTTCAAATCCCTGCTCCATGAAGCTCCAAAACATTTTACGACTAGGTTGTAGAGCATATTGAACTCGCCAAGTCATGTGATTTCAGCAAATGAGATTTTGTTGTGTGTTTCAAAGCTTTTTTATAATTTGGGCATTGATATCGCAAACCTATGAACCAAGGTGGTTTTAAATTATCTCAAGGTGGTTTTATAGTTTAGATTTGTTTCAATGGTAAACAGATGTGTGTAATAGATAAATTAGTTAATTATCTCTAATTAGTGAAGTGAAGTGAAGTGACATACTGCCAAGTATGGTGACCCATACTCGGAATTTGTGCTCTGCATTTAACCCATCCAAAGTGCACACACACAGCAGTGAACACACACACACCGTGAACACACACCCGGAGCAGTGGGCAGCCATTTATGCTGCGGCGCCCGGGGAGCAGTTGGGGGTTCGGTGCCTTGCTCAAGGGCACCTCAGTCGTGGTATTGAGGGTGGAGAGAGCGCTGGACATTCACTCCCCCCACCTACAATCCCTGCCGGCCCGAGACTCGAACCTGCAACCTTTGGATTACGAGTCCGACTCTCTAACCATTAGGCCACGACTTCCCCCTAATTAGCCTAATTAGCAAGCACTCTTAATAAACACACACAACAAAAACTATAAATTAATGAAGGAACACAAATTATGCACTTCATATTTAATTATACATGTCTCCAATGTGTCTCTTATACTTAAACCATTATTAGTGGAATAAACATGAGTTTATTAATAGTAACATTCTACAGGCATATATACTAAATCTACAATGTGTTAAAAATAGCTGTGTAATATAAAACCACATCAAGATAGCATTAGACAAACACAGCTGTTTTTATAAAACCAATCAGTCCATACAAAACAAATCATGAATATACCTGATTTTAAGTTTATTGTGGTGTCAGATTTCTTTGCTGCACAGTAGAAATCATTAATAACACCACAAATATAGAACATAAACAAACAGTTTTGACAACCTAGGGCTATACACTTTTGGCGCTACAGACCTAAATGAGGGTAACCAGACAAATGCACCACGAGTTAATACAGCAAATTCTAAAACTTCAGTTTCTCATGAACGCCCTCCCAAACCGTTTCAAACAAGTTGTGCATGCAGTCCAAATTCAGTCTTTTTTGGAGCCTGCTGCGAGGCATGCTGGGTAACTGTTTACGTAAATAAGTATTAATCTCATTGCTTACACTTATAATGAAACCTAGATCTCTCAACAAAATAATTCACAACTAACAACAAAAACACTACACTTTCTATAGTATAATTGCATGGTTTTGTTTATTGAAAACAAACCATAATACATCAATAATGTAGATACATGACACTTAACGTATTGTGATATCATGTTCCTTTATTAGGTAGTTGGAATACTTATTTGACTTCATAAAATCGTTATAAAACAAAATATGCAAGCAATACACCTGAGCTTGTCAACCCAAGACTAACTTTTGGTGCTCTACAGACCTCAATGAGGGTAACCACACAAACGCAAGATGCAAAAAATACAGCACATTCTAAAACTTCAGTTTCTCATGAACGCCTGCCAAACCCATTTTACACAAGGTGTGTATGCAGTCCAAATTTAGTCTTTTTCGGAGGCTGTTGACTAACTACGCTTCAAGTATTTTTTATAATCTGAAAAATGCTCTCTTTTTCAATTTAAGACAATAAGGCAAGTATTCAGTCCGAATCCAGACTTTTCGGAGCTGCAAGGCATGCTGGGTAACTACGCTTCAGTAGGGTAGAGTGGGGGAAAACGCCCCCCTTAAGGATTGTGGAATTTTTTTTTCAGTGAAACAAAAGTTAAATGTGTTCAAAAAAGTTATCATAGTTTTAGTGACAATGACATAAATTATAAACCAAGTATGAAAAATGTTAATAGATTTTTAACAAAAATAGAATTTGTGCCACACTGCATAAAATGCTTTTCTTACTTACAAGCAAAATAATCTGCCAATGGGGTAAGCAAAATAATCTTATTTCAAACAGAAAACAAGATTATTTTGCTTACCCCATAAAAACAAGACCATCATTTTTATTTGTCTAGAAAATCCTTCTTGATTTAAGAATTTTTCTTTATATTGGCTGGAAACAAGAACTGTTAACTTGCAGCTCTTTCTGCACACATAGATAAATGCCTGCTTAGATTCAGGAAAAGATGTTTTCCTCCTTAGATTGATTCCTCCTTTCACTTCAGCTCGTAATGGGGACTGGCTGACAGCCCCCATAAAAGCAACCGTAATGGTGTGCTAATGACTGATCCATGAAGCTGCTTTTGTGCAAGTCCACCAAGCCATTCACACACACTACAAGGGAAAGTGTTGAGCATTAAATCACTATCACATGTTAATTTGGGCGCATTACACAAAATCTGCTAGCGGCAAGCACAATCCGGCTCATTGTTTAGCAGTTGAAGGCATTGAGCTGAGCTTGAGGGTGAGTCGCTCTAACGGTAAAACACAAGCCCACCACGACAGGCCTTGGGGGGTGTCACATTGTTTCACTTTTAGTTTAAAAAAGTTAATCTTACATAACTCATGTAAGCATTTTTTAATCACCCCGTCTATGTACTTCTTAATGGCAGTCATCAAAAATCATTTACCCACATGTGTTTAATCTACTGCAGTCAACATAATGATTCAATCTCCCATGGGTTGAATTAAACTCGCGACCCGATTGCTGGATAAACTGGTTCTAATTAAGCAATACTTCCAATGCAGAATTTAAAATCATAGCGAAACTCACTTCAATGAATAGGCACTGATATAGAAAACTCCGTCAGATCGGCCTTATTTTGGATCTAGTCTTTTCTTTGATGCATATGCTGTGGATCACCTGGTTTCTTGTGGTTCGTAAACAGATTTGAAAGGCATGTCTTTAATTGTGGGTTTTGCGTCTTTGGTGTAATGCATTCAAACTCGAGTCCAGCCACAGATCATAAACAAGAGAGGCAAGCTCATTAGCTTGTGGAGACTTTTTATGAGAATGTTGCATTGAAGCACTTCGTTTTCAAACCTGTCTATTTGCATCTGTTAGAGGACATTTTCTGATGCACTGTAGCATAATGTGGTTTTATTTTCTCACATTACATTCAATTCATATACGTATGCAATTAACGCTGATTTATGAGCCTTCAACTTGAAGGAATATTTCACCCAAAAATGAAAATTGTTGTCAATTATCCTCATGTCGTTCCAAACCTGTATGACTTTATTTATTCTGTGGAATGCAAAATATGTGTATGGTAGTATAATTGGCATCGCTAAAAACGGTAAGTTTGAGTGTAAATATTCACTTTCAAAACTGTTAATATAAATATATTGTACAACGTCAATAGTATGTTTTATAAAAATCATTAATTATTATTTTTTTCGAGCAGTTGCACCACATGACATTTTACAACCTGAACTAACATTGTCTTGTCAAAAAGCCAAATTATTAAAATAAAAATAAGCCGTGAAGCAGTTTTGTTAAAATACTATTGTTATTATTCAGTACTCTGAAAAAAATGGTATAGGATTTACTTTGACATGCTTTTAATAGCTAGCAAATTTCACAAATAAATACAAAAGAACAATTAAACATTACATTTTTAAGTAGAAAAAATGAAACAGTATTTTCTCGTAAAACCTATCCTCACTGTTTTATTCAAAAAAAAATAATTGTGTAGACTACAAAAAAAAAATGGTGTAGAAACTATTTTCATTCAGAAATTGCTAGTAATTTTACAAACAATTACAAAGAAACGGCAAGTAATACATTACATTTTGGAGTATAAAAACTGAAAGAATATTTTCTTGTAAAATATACTTCAATAATCTTTATTTACAACTTTGAATTTTTTTTAAGTATATATATATATATATAGAGAGAGAGAGAGTTTTTTTTTTACAGTGACTTGATAATGTAATGTGCTTTTCAATGATTTAATGAGGCTTTATTTTCTTCATTATGATATCAGGACAGTTGTATCACCCTGACATGTTTGACTTTATGCCCACAGAAATAATAATAATCAACAACAAAAAAATAATAATTAATAATATAATGAGGCATATTCAGTGCTTTGGAATACTTTTTGGAGTTTGACAGCCTGTAGAAACATCAGAAACACCTATAAAAGTCAATAAAATGCTCTCTGTGTATCTGAAATCAAATAAACACATCCCTCGGGTGGATAACTCTCTGTCACATGCTTTTTTGAGTGTATCACTGTATCCCTGTATCTTGTACAAAGCATTCCCCTTCCTCAGCTGTTCTCCTCAGGGACTCATTCCAACCTTTTCTCACAGAGATCTCGTCGTTGTGTGAGCTCCGGCGGCACTGCTTCAAACACATCTCGTGATCTTGAGATCGCAGGCTGATTGTGTCGGCTGGGTGTGTGAGCAGATGCACGTGTGTCAGGACTCCGTGCTGTCCTGCAGGACGCCCGAGTGACGGCATGGGAATGTGGGCCGTTTGATCCACTCTCAGCCTCTCTGCTTTTGTGAGTGCATAAAGAGTCAATGCATTGATCCACACCAGATATAGGGCGTGAGGCTTTGTAATTAATGCCTAGTGCACTGGCTTAATGTGGAGGGGAGATAATGGTCACACTGTTGTTTGAGTGACAGACTGTGCTGCATATCAAAGATGGACACATTAGATAACATGACCGAAAGAAAAAGCATGTCAGACCAGATGGGTAGAGCATATTTAGTCACTCAAAAATTTAAGTCACTCTGTCACATTTAGCCTTCCTGTAATATTTAGTACTTTCCACGCTAAATGTAAGAGATGATGGTCAGCTGGTCATTATCGCAAAATAAAACTTGTATGGCCCTAAAGGGTTTTATTTTGCAATAATGTTTAGCAGACTGTACATTCACACAAAAAAAGAACGAAAGAAAGAAAAAAAAATAAGGATGCACTAATAATAAAATTCTTGTAGATACCAACAAGCCAATAATAGTATTTTGTGTAATAAAATGATTAAAAAATAATATTTGTTATTATAAAATATAATTTTTTATATTAATAAACTATATATATTTTTTAATAAAAATTCAAATAAATGTTAATAAATTGTGTATTTAAATAAATTAATTAACATTTATTTACACATTACAGCATAATATAACATAGTGTGATTTGCCAAAAATTATATTGAACTGTATTATTAAATTAATAATAATTAGCATTAAATGTATAATAATTAGCATAATTAATTAAATAAATAAATATAGATATTTATTAACTTAAATTATCACTGTAAAAAATGTCATTTGTGCTTTAAAATTACTGCGTTTTCACAAAGCGGTTTTATATTTATAGTCAGTAATGTGGAAGGACAGTGTTCTGTTCATGTCTGTCAGCGTCTACATCAGTTTGAAGGATTTCCCCTTTTAAAACAGCTCAATAAGCATTTGCCGTCCATCCGTATCCTAATGGATAACAATCTCTGCTAAGAGCCATGCTGTTCAAAGGCCTAAGACAATATTCAATTACCTCTTTAGTTAAATGTACTTATGGAGCATTTAATTCATTGGAGCCAACCAAGAGATATAGAGATTGAGATAATCATTCAAGTGAAAGGGAACGCTTCGTTTCACTGTTCGACCGCTTTAAACGCTAAAATTAGACAGCTTTTTATTCCTGGATTGAGAAAAGATGATTTATAATTGTACTTTTGTCTAGATTCCTCTCTCTGCAGTTGTTCCAGTTGTGAAAAGCACAGGAAAAAGGCAGATTTTCACACAGGAAAGTTTTCGAAATGTATCTGTTTCAGCTTGTTTCATGCTTAAATGTTAATGGCAGGTTCCTTTGTGATAACTTTCCCAATGTAATGTGACATAACGTGTGACGCTCCCAACTGGAACTAAAAGATCGCTTTTCTTTCAAAGCTTTTCTGACGTTTATCCTTGTCAGTTCTCAGAAAATAGCATTAACGTGAGTTCTGGCATATGAGTTCTTATTATGGGACGTTGGTTTTGGCGTTGACCTCATAAGACCTTACAGATCAAGATTTGATATCAGCGGTTTAGAGTTGTATTTTTATTCTCATCCTTCCAAACCTCCTTTAATTTAAGGCAAAGAGCCAAGCCTAACAATCCCACAGCGTAGCAGACTAGAGAAAGTTATCATCGGGCCATAAAATGTAGCCTATAAATCTGGTCTATATGGCTGCTCTTCAATTACCCCAGACGGGTTAGAAATTACCCTCATGTCAACCTGTTAGCACCTGATCCAATCCAGAGGTGGAGACATTTGCAGCGCCAGCGATAATGAGTATCATTGTCTCTGTCTCCCCACATCAAACGGAGACTTCACCTTTAGCTCTTTAATCATCTTGTGCAGTGTTCATGGCGCTAGTTAACGCAAAGCCCCATCTCTTTTGAAAGAGTTATTTTCATCGGGCCAACGTTGACCTGGAGAGGCAAAAATATTTAGGATGATCCCAATGGTCTTTTTTGCTGCTCAGAAAGGCCATAACAAAAGGACGATGGAGGTACATTGACTGCAGGCACTCAGAGCAAAATTGTAGTGTAAAGCTGATAGCGGCTCAACAATAGCACTAGAAGAGTGTCTCTTTTGCGGTAAGAGGGCCCAGTCACAGTAAGGACAAACCTTATCAGCTGATACATCTGAAGTGAAACCGCTTTCTTCATGTGTGGCCCAGATATGCGTTTATCCACTCTCTCCAATCCAATCTTTGTGGCGGAGAATGAGATGCGGATGCACTTGAGTGATAACCAGTGCATCTTTGTGCTCTTATCTTGAACTTATCAGCAAGTCAAGTCAACCAGTGTATTTTAATAACTGGTAAGGATATGTGACGGATAACTGCCAGCTTTGCAGTTTTTCTATGATGAATTAGGTTTACGAGTCTGTCTGCTTTGTTCTAAACCCTTTTTAAATATTATTAGTCATGGTTGCAAAGACAAACATCACTATTGCTGTTTCCCATAAACTCTTAAAAATAAAGGTGCTTCACGATGCCATAGAAGAACCTCTTTTGTCTAAATGGTTCCATAAAGAACCTTTAACATCAGTCTATAAGTTTAATGGTAGGTTTATTTGAACAGTGAGACAAAAAAATCCAGAAAAACACATTTCAAAAAAGTTATAAATTGATTTGCATTTTAATGAGTGAAATAAGTATTTGACCTCTTCGCAAAACATTAGTACTTGGTGGCAAAACCCTTGTTGGCAATCACAGAGGTCAGACGTTTCTTGTAGTTGGCCACCAGGTTTGCACATGTCTCAGGAAGGATTTTGTCCCACTCCTCTTTGCAGATCCTGTCCAAGTCATTAAGCTTTTGAGGCTGACGTTTGGCAACTGGAACCTTCAGCTCCCTCCACAGATTTTCTATGGGATCAAGGTCTGGAGACTGGCTATGCCACTCAGGACCTTATGTGCTTCTTCTTGAGCCACTCCTATGTTGCCATGGCCGTGTGTTTTGGGTCATTGTCATGCTGAAATACTCATCCACGACCCATTTACAATGCCCTGGCCCTGACGGTACATGGCCCCGTCCATCGTCTCCTTTGATGCGGAGCAGTTGTCCTGTTCCCTTAGCAGAAAAACACCCCCAAAGCATAATGTCTCCACCTCCATGTTTGACGGTGGGGATGGTGTTCTTAGGGTCATAGGCAGCCTTCCTCCTCCTCCAAACATGGCGAGTTGAGTTGATGCCAAAGAGCTTGATTTTGGTCTCATCTGACCACAACATTTTCACCCAGTTCTCCTCTGAATCATTCAGATGTTCATTGGCAAACTTCAGATGGGCCTGTGCATGTGCTTTCTTGAGCAGGGGGACCATGTGGGCGCTCCAAAATTTCAGTCCTTCACGGCGTAGTGTGTTACCTATTGTTTTCTTGGTGACTATGGTCCCAGCTGCCTTGAGATCATTGACAAGATACTCCTGTGTAGTTCTTGGCTGATTCCTCACCGTTCTCATGATTATTGAAACTCCACGAGGTGAGATCTTGCATGGAGCCCCAATCCGAGGGAGATTGACAGTTATTTTGTGTTTCTTCCATTTGCGAATAATCGCACCAACTGTTGTCACCTAGCCCATTCCAGCCTTGTGTAGGTCTACAATCTTGTCCCTGACATCCTTGGACAGCTCTTTGGTTTTGGCCATGGTGGAGAGTTTGGAATCTGATCGATTGATTGCTTCTGTGGAAAGGTTGTCTTTTATACAGGTAACAAACTGAGATTAGGAGTACTCCCTTTAAGAGAGTGCTCCTAATCTCAGCTCCTGAAGATTGAGGTGTCCTAAAAGACACCTTGGAGCCAGAAATATTGCTGATTGCTAATATCGAATACTTCTTTCAAATCAATTTATAACTTTTTTGAAATGCGTTTTTCTGGATTTTTCATTGTTATTCTGTCTCTCATTGTTCAAATAAGCCTACCATTACAATTATAGACTGATCCTTTCTTTGTCGGTGGGCAAATAATTTCCCCACTGTACATAGTATGTGAATACTAGGGATGGGAACCTTCAGGCACTTCACGATCCGATCCGATCCGATCCGATCCCGGAAGTCACGATCCGATTCCAAAACGACTCCTAGTGAATACACAGTATTCATAAACCTGAAAAATACTCAAATAACGTACTCGTTCCGCTGAGATTCTGAAGTGTGACTCCATTGAACAATTTAACCATGAGGCCATGCATTGGAGAGAAGTCAGAGAACAGCAGAGAACTGTGATAGTTAAAGGATTAGTTCACTTCCAGAATAAAAATTCCCTGATAATTTACTCACCGCCATGTCACACAAGATGGTCATGTCTTTCTTTCTTCAGTCGAAAAGAAATTAAGGTTTTTGAGGAAAACATTCCAGGATTTTTCTCCATATAGTGGACTTCAATGAGAGCCAACGTGTTGAAGGTCCAAATTGCAGTTTCAATGCAGCTTCAAAGGGCTCTACAGCCAAGGACTAAGTGTCTTATCTAGAAAAATGATCGGTCATTTTATAAAAAATTTTTTTTTACTTATTAACCACAAATACTCGTCTTGCATTAGCTCAACCTCACGCAATCACATTGGAATTATCACGTGTGACGTGTAGGGGGAAGTAGGCCTACTGACCCAAGCAAACATGCAAAGAAAGTCAAATGCCCTCTACAAAAAAAAAAAAAAAGATTTTTGCCCTACCCTAACTTTTTGAACCAAAGTACACAAAACTAACCACTTGTGACTTTTCCAATGTGATTACGTAATGCATGGAGTTGAGCTAGTGCAAGACAAGCATTTGTGGTTAAAAAGTATATTATTATTATTTTTTTTTTTTAACCTGTTGGCTCCCATTGAAGTCCACTATAGGGAGAAAATCCTAGAATGCTTTCTTCAAAAAACTTAATTTCTTTGTGACTAAAGAAAGAAAGACATGGACATCTCGGATGACATAGGGGTGAGTAAATTATCAGGAAATTTTGATTCTGGAAGTGAACTAATCCTTTAGAAGTACACGAAGACAATCTTCTCTTTGCTTAGTACATCAGCTCTTATTTTCTGGTGAACTGGAGCATGAGCAACAACAGGCGGTGAGTGTGACCTGTACCGTTCCTCCTGCTGAAGGGACATCAGGTCAGATCCTTCACAGCGCCGATCAGACTGATCCAGAGCTAATGCATCCAGCCTGTTTCACTGAAGCAGTATATGTGCACAGAATTAGACCTGTGTTATGAGCAAGAATTTATGCTTGAGTATAAGGCCGATGTTTAATGCAGCAGAAGTGAGCGTTAATCAGCTTTATTTTCCCAATAACATTGCTAGGCCTGACTTACATTTTGATCTTTACAAAGCTATCATATGGCTTCAAAGTGGATCGATCACCCAAAAATAAAAAAATCTGTCATAGTTTACTCACCTTCAAGTTGTTCCAAACCTGTATTTCTTTCTTGTGTTGAGCAAAAAAGAAGAAATTCTGAAGAATACTGGCAACCACACAGTAGCCATGACTTGAAAAAAATATTATGGAAGTCAATGCCTACTGGCAACTGTTTGGTTACCAACATTCTTCAAAATATCTTCTTCTGTGTTCAGCTAAAGAAAGAAACTCAGACAGATTTGGAACAAGTGGAGGGCAAGTAAACTGCAGGGCTTTCTGGCCATCTTTCATTGGCAGTGATGGATGGACGTGTCTCCTGCTGAGGACTGATGGTCATAGAGTGGAGCTGAGAGACATTTATTATTCCCTGATTCTGTTACAAGTCTCCATCCCAGCTGTTCCTTCTGTCGTCCAGCCTAAATGACTAGATCTCATCAATTATAGTTAGATACAAAATCTGATCTGTGGGCTGAAGGTGGTTAATAAATATGTTAGCTTGCAGGCCACCTCCACAAGAGGGCAGACTGATTTCTGTTGAAGGCGTCGTCTACGTGTGCCAGCGTTTGCAGGTAGGCCTATGTGTGTGTGAGTGTGTGTATATGGTGCTTTCACCCTTATAACGTGCCCCACACAGAGCGTTTGCTGAGGTTGGCAGTTTGTCAGTGCCATTGCTTAAGGCTCTGCAGCGCCGTAGAACCATTAAAAATAACGAGCTTTCCCTCACCATGGCAACCAAATAACTCATCATAGCAGAGCACACAATAGTTTTTACAAGAGCTTTTAATTTTAAACCCATCCAGTGAAAATTCCCATTGGAAAGCACCTTGGCATTTTCATACGCCAAACATTGTTACGATTGTAGATGATACATGAAAATAGCATCAAGAGACTGTGGTAATGAAATGAAGGGGAAAAAACAGCATGGCTAAAAACTTGTGAGCTGAATTGATTGTGTGTTTATTTCAGTTGGCCGAGTCCCTCTCTGAAATGTTAAAACACTGGAAACATCGCCTCCAACAATTGCTCTCGATCTCCGCTGCCTGTCAGTTGTTGATAATTTAGCTAGTGGTTTCCACAGATCAATATGTTTGCACTGCAGAGTGACACCAAACAGATTTGTGTACCATGTTCCTGCCATAACAGAGAAAATTTAGGACACTGGGATGTAGGAGTGAATCTCAGACATGTCTGACTCATATTTGAACCCAAAATCAAAAGGAAAAAAATGACACAATTATATCTTACAGCTATATTATATGTGTGTGTGTGTGTGTGTGTGTGTGTGTGTGTGTGTTTTATTATATTTTTGGTCAAATAAATGCAGCCTTGGTGATCATAAGAAAAAGTAATTGTAAAAAAAAAAGAAGTATATATTTTTTATATATATATACACACACACACACACACACACACTGTATATATATATATATATATAGGCTATATATATATTTTTTTTTTTACGAATTTTTAATGAAAACAGAAATATTTAAAATAATATTTACATTTAAAATTGTTTTAAAGGTGCCATAGAATGGAAAACTGTATTTACCTTGGCATAGTTGAATAATAAGAGTTCTGTGCATGGAAGTGACATACAGTGAGCCTCAAACACCATTGTCTCCTCCTCCTTATGTAAATCTCGTGAATAAAAAAGACCACTGAAAAATAGGCGAATCAGAACATAACACCTACTGTTACGTAACAGTCGTTATCACTAATAGTTATGCCCCCAACATTTGCATATACCCGCCCATGTTCTAGACCAGCCGCCAGCCGAACCATTAGAAGTTCTGCAGGTATTGTGAAGAAACAAACGAGGACAACAACGAAAATGGCAGATCGTGGAAATAAATGTTATGTTCCAGGCTGTGCAGGGGATGAAGTGCAGGGATGGATTGATGTCTGTATTCAGAAAGGCACAGAAAGCAAATAACTCATTCTAATAAAATAACGTGAGCCACTAAAGGGACATGGTTAGCTCTTTGCTAGCTGTAGCCTGTTACATTACAGTACATAAGATTTCACTTACCACATAAACAGAGTAGGAGAGATGACTGAGGATAATGGCGAATGATTTACAGATCCTGAGCACAACGACAAGCATCTGATCTTGTAAAATGTGTGGTAAGTCTGCCGCTCCATAGTATAAACATAGTACATGCGATCGCGAATCTCGAAAGTGAAAGTAAAAAGCGATCGTGCATTTGAAAGCAGTTTCAGTGCCCCGCATATTAATAGCAGCTCCCTGATGCCCGCATTTTATATACAGTATAAATACCCGACAATATAACTGTACGAGAAAGTATGTATTTTCCCTGTGTTTCTTTCCTGTGAGCTACTGAAATGAGCTGCACTGTTAAACAGCCAATCAGAGCAGAGCTTAACATTATTATTCATGACCCTTCCACATAAGCCAATAACATACCGTTTCATTCTAGGGAGAAATCCTAGGGTTGTAAATGAACATGTAAAACCATTTCTGGAGAATTTTTGCACTTACCTAAGCCACATACCTTCTATGTAGATATCAGAGAACAATTTAAAATATTGTATCAATGCATTCTATGGCACTTTTTATATATTTCACCATGCAATTTATTTCCATGATGCAAAGCTAAATTTTCAGCAACCATAACTCCAGTCAGAGTGCTGCTAACATAGATTTTTTTTTTCTGGATTCTCTGATGATTAAAACCTTCAAAAGAACAACATTTATTAATTTAAATTAATTTGATTATTATTTTAATATTTCTTAAAAAAAAAAACTAAATTAAATGACATTGTGTCCATACAGGATCATTTTAGTTGTGTATTAATTTTAATGATAGTAATAAATGTATATATATATATATATAGATAGATAGATAGATAGATAGATAGATAGATAGATAGATAGATAGATAGATAGATAGATAGATAGATAGATAGATAGATAGATAGATAGATAGATAGATAGATAGATAGATAGTTATAATATATTTCTGAAGAAAATGTGCTCATTTCACTCAAGGATTATATTGAAAGGATTCATTTTATGTATGCTAAATAAGTGGTCACTTCAGCCAAGCTTGGCAAATCTCATAAATGTAGAGAAGAGGAGAGGACGCTGGGGTCTCAATGTCAACAACCGAATTCTTGTGAAAACAAGACAGAGAGCATTGTTTTTCAGTTCCAAACAATTTAACATCCAGACTAAAATGAAGACTGCGCTTGCTCATCGGTTGCTTACCACAGCTGACATTGAGGTATAAACAACATACCCCATCCTGACAGATTTAAACAGTGACCACCGTAGCTGAGACACACAAAACACACTGCTCTCTGAGGTCAGAACTATGTAAAACATTTTCTGGATGTGGTAGAAGCCAGAATGCAATCATTTAAGATGACTGGGCAAGAAACATTATGACCCAGTCCTTTAATCAATCCTTTTTATTCTGTCCTTTGGGGTTTGATGCTGTTATTTAAAGCTTAACATTAATACTGTATCCTACTTTGATTCTTAGAGTATTGAGGCAATGACTATCAAAGATAAAGGATGAGAGACATAAAGGATCTAAACTGAAAGTCAGATACAGAAAAAGAGACAGAGTGAGCACTTTAAGGGGGTTTAGAGGCCACAAGGCTGTTTATGTTACTTATGAATGAGAGCCTGTGTTTTTATGAACTTTCCTCTACAAGTCCAAGCCTAACTGACCACAGATATTGAGCACTGGCAGGTCACTGCTAAGCTGGTCTTTCAAGCACTGACTGAACAAAATTGCTAGCTAAACAATATTCTCTTTGAATAAATGTATTATCTCTTCTTTTTAATGATTTGGTACTATATTATTTTAATTTGAACCCTATTGCAAGTGCAGTTTACCATCTCACAACCCCTTTCAAAACAAATGTAGTGAATTTGGGTTCATTAAGCAAAACTTTGCTGCACAATTACTGCCATGTGGTGGTCAAAACGATGAAGCGCATCTACTATGAATGAAATGCATTCTAGTCTGCACTTAAACACACAGGAGTGACCCTATATATATCAGTCCAAAAAAGCGCCACAAAGTGAGAACAATATTCCAGTGGATTTAGCATAAAAAACACTGAAGTGTAGTTTTCTATCCACTCCAGCAGAATCGGACTTTATAGGTTCAGTTTGACACATTCAGATGCTGCTTGACAACATGACGCTTGATAACACTCACAACAACACATGCAGATTGATTCAAGTATAAATTCTGCAGATGACAGCTCAGTTACAAACTCACAATATCACTTAACAGCACACACTTCAGCCCATAAACAAACAAAACAGACAAACGCTGTGATAAAGTGCAGGCATGGAAGATGTCAACCGACTCACCTTCTCCTCTTCCAGTGCATTTCTCGTGTAAAATTACACGTCTAGCAGGATTCATTTTTGTATTTAAGTCATTAAATCCCAGCTTCTCTGTCAGGTAATTTAGTCTTTGTTTACATTCTGCTCTCTTGATGAGCTGTCAGACCTACAGAAGAACAAATGAATCAGTTATCGTTGCATTACATTTATAATCTTGAAGCAAATTATTATTATTGATATTAGGGCTGGGTATTGTGACCAATTCTGCGATTCGATTCGATTCTTATTTTTATGGTTTCGATTCGATTCGATTCGATATCGATTAGCTATCAATATTTCATTTAAAATGTTAGTTTTGCAGACATGGGATCCATATTTTGATATAAATGCTGGTAACTGAAACTCTCCTACTTAAGTTTATTACTGAAATACACATCTACATTAATAATAGGGTGCACACAGTTGTTTTTTTTAGTGGAGCAATTCGAAAGATAAGTGAAGTGACATTCAGCCAAGTATAGTGACCCATACTCGGAATTCGTGCTCTGCATTTAACCCATCCAACGTGCACACACACAGCAGTGAACACACACACCGTGGCCAAGCCTCGCCCTGGGTGAACCGCCTTCTTGATCATGGTGTCTCCCCTGCCAGGTAAGTATATCTATAGATGGTGACACCTTCAGGACGAGAGGTGAATATTCATATCCTCTTGCGTGAAGCACGCGCATTAAGAATCGATTCGGGGATTTCCCGAATTGATATCATTGCGTTAAACTGAAGATCAATTAAAATCGGAGAATCGATATTTTTTTACCCAGCCCTAATTGATATATCATTACTTAGGTATACTGTACTTTATACTAACTGTAGTATGTTGAGTTTAAGCTACACAGTATGGAGTGATGTCTGTTTATGTCTTTCCCCTACAGAATAAGGGATGTTTTGACGGTTACACTCAGCCAACAGAAGCACGTAAACAGACATTCACAGATGGAAGTAACATTGTCTTTGTCAAAGTTTTTTTTCCACATGTTCAGTGTTCAAATCCATTGCCATTATTGCATGTTTTTTTTAACCTGATATCCAGCAAAACAAAAGACACCTTAATGCCACAAATTCAGTGACTCGGGATATTAAGTGTTTCAATGTTGAGTTCAAAACCTACTATTACTTCATTTGTCATTATATGTACCACTAAACAGAAAAAACAACAAACTGTTGCAAACTTTGTGGCTTATAAAAGTTGTAATTGGCTATTTTATCGTATTTCCATCTAAAACAGAAGTTGTTACTGTGTCTAGCAAAACTCCATCTAAAACGCTCTTAAAAAAATGTCAGTTTTTTTTTTAAACCTGTTAACCTTCACCCCCATTTGTGGCCTCGCAGGTGAAAATAACCTACCTAAATTAAAATGGTAACAGTTTGTGACAAAGTGTGCTTACACAAACAAATTAGGTATCTTTGGAAAGAAGAGACTCTGGGCTTTACTATCTATCATCCAGAGTTGATAATGCTCAAAAAGATAAAAAGTTATAGGCACTGACGTGCCTTGAAAAATATTTTTCCACACTGAATGTTTTTTTATTTCATATACAAATACATGAAATAAGTCCTGGAGCAATCCAGAAAAGTAATGGATCGAAAGCCATGTGTCTCATGAGTTCATATTTCAAATTTGAAGAAGATACCATGAAAAATGAGATTCCTGCAATATTTTTTCTGAAACTATTTATAGTCCCCCCCACCTCCCTGTTTGAGGAAAAATAACCACCAAATGGATTGCAGAATTATACAAGCTATTTTAGTCATTATACATGTTCCTGCATAGTTTTTCAATTATAAAATAATAGATAGATTTATTTGAGCACTAAAAAATACAAAAATAATTATTTGAGTAATAAAAAAGGAAAAAAAAATAGAAAAAAAATGCTTTGTATATAGTATGTATACTGAAGTATTCTTCGTTATTCGTTATTACAATGATAAATATCACTGCCAGATGTGAAGTGATATTGCCAGACATGGTCATAGAGTCAGTAAACACACGCTGATGTGCTTCCATTCAGATGATAATCAAACAGATGGGCCATATAATCAATAATAGCTGATCAATGAATCACAATGATAGCCGTCATAGAGTCGCTAATAAACACGCTGATGTGCGTCCATACATATTATAATCATGCAGACACGGCCACATTCCCCACACAATACACACACACACATATAAAAAAAATGTAGAAGAAAAAAAAAAAACAGTTTTTTATGGATAAAGCAGATCGCTAAGTTACGCCCCGCTCAGATGACAGTTGCGTCACTGCCGGCAGGAGGGAGCGCCAAATTCAAATAATCTATATTCCGCTTTTCTGAGACTTTTTTTTTCCGTAGACGGTCTCATTCTGTTTGTAAAACCGTATGCTGCAACACCGTTTTGTTTTTTTACCACCAAGATGCTGTTTTTGAGCGTAATTTATTCCATAACGGACGCGAACAATAACTCTCTGAAGAAATGAAACGTAAACAAAGGAATATTCATCCTTATTACAACGTTATTGTTTCGCTGGACTAAAAGTGCTCGCTGGGATGTTGTTCTGTGGACCCTTACCTATCTAACTAAACTGGGATTTCAGCAGTGGACGCGTTTGTGGCTCGTTATTACAATGATAAAGGTACGTACTGCTTTTTTACTCTGCGTGTTTGGATGTGTACGTTACTGCTTACACAAATGTAGCAAATACATTCCTTATAAGCTTTCCATCGAAAAACAGCGATCTGTCGTCGATGCTTGAGGCTTAGACCCTCAGAATGATATATAGTTTGTCAAGATTAACTTTGTCCCGTTTCATTTATTCTGTTAGAAAACAATGACACATGCAAACAAAGAGCGTTCAGTGCGAGGTCGCTCTGGTGAACGGTAACAGGTTTTTAAATCATGCTCTCAATAAAACCGTTCCAAAACAATCATTAACTCACCTGGTTCATTGGCTCAGGATGCAGAGTGTTGTATTGGGATCATGGAGTCCTGAGTTTGAGCCCCACTATTGCTTACATTTAAAGCTCATGTACTGCATTACATCCAACAAAGTGGCCTAAATGCCAGCATTCAATGTAAAAGCCAGTGTGGCACTAATGGCCAAACACACCTTACAATCAGGATTATCGTGGTTCAAATCCCTGGCTTATTGTAAAACGACAGGGAGAATAGTGAAATATAAGGTCCTGCACAAGTGCAGCCAAGAGATCTGTGGCTCTGCTGTTAGAATGCTTCCTCACGGTTTCAGAGGTTGCTGGTTCAAGTCCAGCCTATGAGTGAGAAGGTGTGGGGTTTAATAGTTTTAAATTTAATTTGCTATAATTTTTTTCACTCCCCGTCCCTTCCCCACCTACTTAGGTTTCTTCAAAAAGAAAATGATAGTAACCTACACATTTACAAGCAAACAACACACACTGAACTGTTATAAGCATTACCTGTGCATCAGCAGATTTCCCATCATTACAGTCGATGTCGGTCCACATGCCTCTGTTGGCTGAGAGTAACGGTGCAAACATCCCTCCATGGGTCATTCCTGTTATACAGTGACTTTTCTGTCTCTATGATTTACTTATATTTTCTCAAAACAGTCACATATTTAGAAGAAATTGCTTAAATTATACATAATAGGTCTACTTTATCACTTAAACAGAGATAATGGACATTAAAAATATGATTTAGTTTTTTACTCACCTTTTTATTGATACATACATTCAGTTTTATCATGTCCTCAGTGCAAAGTTATAACTTACACTAGAAATATAAACCATGAAATGATAAAAACCTCAAATATTTTTTTAATTAAGTTATGAACTAGGCTAAACTTCATCTAATCATACATATAAATCATGTGAAACTATATATATATACACATTTATAATCATTATATATATATATATATATATATATATATACACACACACACACACTGTATATATGTATTATTATTTTTTTTTTTTACAATTTTCTTCATTTACCGTGTCCCTAAAGTCATCTTCCACCCTGTTAGTATGTACTCCCCCGCCTTCCAAAATAGACTACAATTCCACTGAGATCATTTTCAGGAAGTGATATTGTTTATTTTTTTCCGCTGGAATTCAACTGTACAAATGGAGGCAAGTGTCAACTCTCACTCCTACCTTTTTTTTAAGTTTTTGAAATGTTCTCCTGCTTGTCACACTCTTAAAGTTCCACCCTGTTAGGCTATATTATAGAGACTGTTTGTCCGATCAAAGAAAAATAAAAAACATAGCTGACATAGTAATAAAAGTTAAGTTCATCTATAGAAGGTTAGAGAGCTAAATGTTGATCACTCAAAAAACTACAGCTAATTTAGCTCAAAACTGTCCACCCTGTTAGATTCTACCCTGTTAGGTCTTTAAATCTAACAGGGTGGTATGTGAAACTAACAGGGTGGAAATTCTAATAGAATAACTAGTATTTATTGTACACTGCAAATTAATCTACCTCCATGAAACTTTTGAGTGGTAATGTACATGAATACAATTGCATTTATGTACACTACCGCTCAAAAGTTTTAGATCAGCAAGAATTTTAATGTTTTTAAAAGAAGTCTCTTCTGCTCACCAAGGCTTCATTTATTTGATAAAAATACAGCAAAAACAGTAATATTGTTAAATGTCTGTGTTGGCAAACCTGAATTTTCAGCATCATCACTACAGTCTTCAGTGTTACATGATCCTACAGAAATCATTCTAATATGCTGATTTGTTGATGTCAATTTTGAAAATAGTTTTGTATAATTTTTTTTTTTCAGGATTATTTGATGAATAGAAAGTTCAAAAGAAAAGCATTTATCTGAAATAGAAAGCTTTTGTAACATTATCACTACCATTCAAACGTTTTGGGGTCAAGCGGCATTTATGTAGTAAAGCTTGACTGGATCTTCCTCTGTCACTGATGATCATGAGGTTATAGATGAAGGAGTGAGACTCTGGCTTCTTCACACCTACAAAATCAAACATCACATTTTTAGTACAAATTAAACCAAAGTAAAATGGGTTGGTGTGTGTAAAACTTGACTGATTATTTGGATTATTAAAAAGTTTGTACCAAATGACAGGTAACAGCTAAATTGATTTATACAACTACTAACCATTTAGATTGTGTCTATGTACAGTTTTTTACTGATTAATATAACAAGCACATTGCCCTGATCAGCTTGATCAACTTGATTCAGAAATGAGTAATGAGTGAGAAATTAGATGATGTGAGCAAATACTGTGATCCGTTTAACAAGAAGCTTAGTTTCTAAGAGAAACTCTGATTTACTTGAACCAATTGCTTTGCAAAATGGATCAAGTTTTCGAAGTGTTCAAAATGCTGGTGACATCTGCTGGTCAAGATGCTGTAAATACAAGGACACAGCCAAAAAATGTAAAATGACACTTTTCACCAACCAACTGCATGTTTTCATTAAAGTGTATTCATTTAAATGGAATCTATAGTTAAAACTAGTTAACTATCACTCCCCCTTTTTAAACTACATTATAAAATTTAGCCGGTGGGTCATTTATTCATGCAGATGTTCATATTCGCAAGGGGGAACAGCCAACCTTGCTGAAAAAAACAATAGAACCCATCATAGAATTTGTAATGGTTTTACTGGTTATAATGGGAATTGTACTGTTTTAATGCAAACTGTAATGGTGCCCGTTGGTCTCTACTGGTAAGTGGTCGCCCTCTATTGGTGGCTTGTTAAAACCACTAAATCCTGGGGTGGTTCCTATATTTATACTAATAGTTATATAATATTTATACTAATGGATAAATATAGCCTATTGCAGTTTATAATATAGGTGTAGCTATTCATTCATTCATTCGTGTGTGTATTTGGTTTTTCCTTAAATTTACATTTATTAATTTTCTGATGATTTTAGATTCAATTTTTTTTTCAAATGCATGCATTTTCCTTTCCCTAAATTGACATTAATTAATTTTAAAATTTTAAGATTTTAGATTCTGATTTTCTAAATGTGAAAATAGTCTAAAGCTAGAATCATTTTTCAATGTCTTTTTATTTTATTTATATATTTTTGACTGAAAAAATCAAATGAAAGCACTGATGGTCTAGTGGTCAGTGTTTAAGGCATGGAAATTGAACCTGATGTTAAAAGCCAGGGTTCATAATCTCCCTTTTCTTTTTTTTTGTTAACAACTGTTTATTGAATTTTATTCTGTGGAACGGTAGTACAAAACAAAATTGAGCCAACTTAAAATTTTAAGGCAACCGGCTTCAGATTTTTGAGTTCTCTAAACTTTTTTGTAGGAGATGCTCAACTTTTTGTTGTATAAACTTAAAACAAGTTGAGAAAACTCAAAAATCTGCTGAAGCTGGTAAAATTTGAAGTTGGCTCAGAATTTTTTTTTTTTTTTACAGTGCAGTTATCAAATTAATTGCAAAAGCAAAAGTGGGATTAGAACTCAGGATTTAAAGATTAAGAACCAATGCAGTATCAACTGAGCTACTAAGTCTGACAAACTGTTTGGATGTCTTGGACAGGTTTTGTTAAGAAAGCTGTTTATGAAAGGGGAGTGGTGTGTGGCCAAGTCATTAGCAATTATAGGATTTGAACCAAGATTCTATAAAGTGAGGCAATACAATAGTTAAGCAATCATTCAATTTGTGATGTAAGCTTTAGTTTTTAATCTTAGCTTAATTTAGCTTAGTTTAAGCGCTTAATTACAAAAGCAAGAGTGGGATTTGAACTCGGGACTCCAAGGACCTCATTTATAAAATGTTGTGCATCTTAAATTTGATCTTACGATCATCTCTCGAATATGTGTACATGTGATTCATAGAATGTACGTTAGAACAGAAAACACGCGTACGCGTCTCTTTCAAATGTGAACCTATGAATTGCAAATGATCTTGAGCTTGCACGCAATTGAATGGTTTCAGCTCTCTGCTTGTAAACGACTCCTAATTAATGTCATTAACATATAAAATATCACCAATCATCATAATTTAGAACAGCTTACATTTGAAAAACCTGCAATATTCCGACAATAAAAAGTTGTATAAATATGAGCGCTGATGTGAATATAAGCGTATGCACACTCTAAGATCAAATCTGAGCGCACACACACTTTATAAATGAGGCCCCAAGATTAAAACACAGCGCTCTATCACCTGATGGAGTTTGACAAATTGTTTGTGTGTTTTGGACAGGTTTTGTTAAGAGAGCTGTTTTATATGATGACAAACATTAACAATTGTCAGGTATGAACAAAGATTTTACATACAGTAGGTACGCAATCAGCCAATTTGTGATGTTGGCTTTAAAAGGGTTATTTACTGTTGCTGCAAAGCCCCAGCAAACATAACCATGGGAAATAATAAGGAGATATTTGAATTATTGAATAATAAACTAATGTTTTCTGAGTCCGTGTTGCAAGGATGAAGTTGCTGATCCTCACTCGCGTCTCCTCATTAGATGCGCCTTTAGAGAGAAATGCATCTTTATTGATTATGATTAAGATTATAATAAAAGAGTTTGTTTTCGTTTTTTTTTCGTTAAGTGATAATTTAAAGCTTTCTATATATATATTTATCATGTCTGTGAGGCATGTATTCGCTCAGCTTCGGTTCATTTTTGTGAAGCGCTCCTTTTCAAGACAAGAAAGACATGGAGGCGCTGGTGCCTCCATGTCCTGCAGAGCGCGCTTTAGCGTCCTCTCTCCGCACAAACTTGGATATGGCTAGCCCACATTATTATTATAGCGCAGGTTTAACCTTTAAACATTGTTATTTGCTTGAACTGTTTTAGAATATCAGTAGATTTTATTTTAGGCAAGTCCTGATGATTTGAGAAGGCTAAATTGATCAAACATATGCTATGATCAGCTCACAGTCTGCCACTGGCTGCTTGGTTGTTACTTTAAAAAACAAAAACTTAGGACTTATTACCATTTAACTAACAAAAATGCTCCAACTCTTTGTTCACACTTGGACCCAGGATTACATTCAGATCAAAGCAATCCTGATTTAAAATGTCAGTGTCATCTGTTTTAATTTATTGCCATTTAGATTGCCAACCCTTTTAATAGCTTGGCTTGGTTGAGAAGGTCTTTTTGTATGTCCTTCTTGAACATTAGGACTGTTAACAAGTTGTCCACTGATGTCTATCTCAATAACCACAAAGTCTTGGGGTGAGTTTTTTATGGTCCCATGGAAACCTTCATGGTCTGATATGAAGCAGGAGAGAGTGTCCCTCTCCATTCTAAAGCCCTAAACGAAAATGCACTTAGCGATTAAGTCACTCAATCATTTTATTATTGTTTTAGTGATTTATTAATTTGTATAGGCATGCAATGTAAACTTATAATGAAATGTATAGAATTTATCGTGTTAACATTAACACTATTACATAAGAACAACTGAATCACCATTACAAAGCTCGTTTGTTTAACATTTTTGCGTCATAATACAAAGCAAGCAAAATATTAATATTTGAAAATAGTGCTTACACTCACCCGCGTGTTATTGTTGTCAGTTCACTTCTTCCGCAGCACGTGGTTCCGCTCTTAAAGGCACAGAAGCGCAAAGACCGTGCCATAGCGTATCATTGTTTGGCGAGGATTCAGTAAATAGCTTCAGTACTTTTTCAACCTAAAGTGCTGATTTTATTTAAAAAAAAAATGTAAGGCACGTTGTCATACTAAGTCGTTATGAGAACAAAACAGTATATGGTACGGGGGCTGTGTGTGTACATGCACATATTTTATTGATTATTATTCACACAATGGAAATTCTCCCTAATTCCTCAGTTTCACCTTTTAAATGTTCCTTTCTAAAATAGCCTACCGCTTATACACACAGAAAGTCTTTAGTTTTGTGGACATTCACACAGAGATCAGTCAAGTGGCTTCACAGCATTTGAACACTGGATGTACAAAAAAACATTTCTACTGACAACTACTGATGAACACATTCATTTTTATTCGAATTATCACTCAGTAGGTTATTTAACCATTTATGACTGTGTTTGGAAGGCTTTTGTCTTTCAAACACACTAAAATGCACAAATTCACGTTATTTCTTATTTCATGTAATGTTTAATGCACTTCATGTTGTTAATTAAGGAATGCACTCTTTGTGTATCATGGTAGAAGATTATCCTATTTAAATGCAAAATCAGAAATAATCTAAAAGTAATCAAAAATAGTATGATTATGTGAGCCTAAATGTGTAACGTAATGGATTACGTTACCAACTACAAGTTTTGTCATGTAATTTTGAATCAGTAATGGACTAAAATTTTAAAGTAATCTACCCAGCTCTGTCTTATATATGTATTTTTTCTTTCTTGTTAAAAAAAGTTTTTAATTGTGAGATATACAGAAACTGTAGAAAGAAATTTCAAATCTTTTTATTTTTCTCTCTCCTCTATTCCTCTATCTTATACAATGCATAGAAAAAGACATTTACGACTCAATGATTCCTTTCCATACTTCATAATACCCTTACATAGTGGTTCGCCTGTTGTGAATCAGTAGATGGATCATCCCAGAGGTTCTGGAACTTAAAGTCCCTTCCCTTATGAGTGCTTTCATAAGCATCACAAGCGAGATGCTGAGTGAACTTAACTCCTAGTGTGGTTGCGAATGGCATGAAATGCAGGCTGGACATTAGATGACATGTAAAACATTCGTTCAGGCAGACAGAATGGCCCTAAACCCCTGAAACCACAGATACTCACTTCAAGATGTTAGACAACGACATCATTTGGACAAACAGCTGTACAGGCTTAGAAAAATAGTATCTCTGCAGGTTTAGTCTTCACTAGAAGAACGTGAAAAATATCTAAGATGCAGAGAGGCATCACTTTTTCATATTTGTGTTATGACTGATTCTATTATCATATCCCTATAATTAAACAATCCTTCATTAAAAAAAAAAGACAAGACCAATTTTAAGAATTAAAACATTAAAAAAAGGTATTGGAACATTTTCAGCACAATATTCTTGGCAAATCCTTCATTGAAATCATCACTACCCTATCGCTACAAGCTTCAGTGGCTGTCAGAATACTGATAATTTACGTAGTCACTCTTTAAGAAAATTTTCAACCCTAATCAATCAAAGTTAATTAATAATGCGTATGGCCTCATAAAACAGATCTGAACTTCTGACCTTCCTGTGGACTGTTTAACTTTCCGGGCTTGTTTTCCCAAACATAAATCATGCCTAATCTCCACTGCCATTTTCCTGGACAAATATTAAAGTTAATCCTCAGCTAAAATGGAAAGCTGGAAAGCTACCACTGAAAGTGCAATTTTGACTAGATATATGGAAACCATCTCTTTTTCTCAAAAATTATCTTCAAAAAGGTTTGAAAATCAATAACTATTTCTGGACAACGAGCACTAAAATGAGTGTCTATTTCAACAGTATTGCACTCTATATCATAATCTTGGCTAATATGCAAGTAAACAGCATAATAGTGTTCAAACTATTACCAGGAACATCACAGACGGCATCCTTGAATGCAAGTGAAGCTTAGTAAAACACATTCTCGTCTACCTCAATCTGTGTTATTCCACATAGCATATCATATTGCAAGCTACAAAATGTCATTTCACAGGCTTAGTGTTTTACTTTGTGCATAGATCAGTCTATAGGGCTGTGGTCTACATGAGTCAAGTTAAAATGGGAATTCACTTTGAGGACGGGATTCATTAGACTAAGTGGAATGTACCACTGTCAGATTCAGAACAGGAAGAGGTTTAATCGTCATCCTCGCCGTCCCCTGGCGCCCGTGTAATTCTACGGCCCCCCCTCTTCCCGGTTGGCCCCTTGGGTTTGGCAAAAGCTTGCTTGTGTGCATGCTGCTTGGGATGAACCTCTTCGTACAGGAAGTCACTGGTTAGTTCATCACCATTGTCAATTTCCAGCTGAAAGGAAGAATCAAAGGTGAAAACTCTAACTTTAACAATATTGTCAATGGTCTGATAATCTTAAAATGACACTTCCTTCCAGGAATTTAACAAAATGGTGTACGTTGTATTTAATTCTACAGTGAAAACTGTAAACATATATAACACGTAATACCTTTTTTGCAATTTCAATGCCCAAGTTTTTCTCCACTGTGTCTATGAGTGGGTTCTTGCAGCTTGAATACAGCATTCTCTCTTTGATGCTGCATTTATAACCAGGCATAGAGTAGATGAACACTGCAAACACAAACACGCGCACAAAAAAAGCAATAAAACAGTTCAAAAATGCATTATACATATGTGTGCATCATAAGCACTTTTGAAACTATTGTCATACAGGACAAAACAAATTTGAACATTAACAACTTAAAGGTAATCAGATGATAACTATGTCCTTAATACATAATTCAAAATTTTATTTAATACACCTTTAAATGTAAGAAAAATAAAAAAGCATAACTGGCAATTGTAATTTTGAAAATATACTTTTCGTGAACAGTTCAATAGTCCTAATTTTATTTTTTATATTTATATATATATATATATATTTTTTTTTTTTTTATAAATATGATATGCCACTCTTACCTGTGGACTCAAGGTAGTCTCCTTCATGCGAGTGTTTGTAGAGGAAAAAGTGATACCTAGCTGCATCATTTGGGATCCTTTTAGGCAAATCTTTCAGATCAGTGGGAGCCGTGCTGGACAACTTAATGGATTCTTTAGGAAAATTGATTTCCTGTTAATGGGATGGACATAATTAATGTTTTTGAATAATTACTCAGGTCTATAACATGTATTTCCGTCACTACACATATATCTGCACAGAGTGCAAACCAGTTAAATAAAACAAAACTATCTATTCTGCCATGTGCCTTATGCCACTTTATCTCTTTTGTTTTTATTTTTCTACAATGTCCTCAGACTGATAAGCTTCTCTTGCACTATATGTATGTATGTATGTATGTATGTATATATATATATATATATATATATACACTCTATACATATACACATATCCGCAGTTTTGTTTTATTTAACTGGTTTGCACTCTATCTGCCATGTGCCTTATGCCACTTTATCTATCTCTTTATTTTTATGTCCTTTATCTCTTTATGTCCTCATTTGTATATCTGTATAGTTGTATCTACATATGTTTAAACTGTATTTATCTGTATTTGAACGTCTACTGTCAGTGTCTTAAATGTTAACTGTATGCACCAAGGGTCTGAGAGTAACGCAATTTCAATTCTCTGTATGTATGTGACGTACATGTGGAAGAATTGACAATAAAGCAGACTTGACTTGATATTGGTGGTTCTGTGGGTAGAGGTCAACCAAACCAGTCTGTCTTCTAACAGTAAACATACAGTACCATTATGCATTTCAGGTGTACAGGATGAAAAGGAGGGATAAGATGCTATTTTACAGTGCTGCAGGGAGTGGTGGAGGGGAAAAAGGCCTGAAGTACCAATTGAACGTAATTAATCCTTTTCGCCCTGAACTGCTCCAGAGCCTGAATAGCTTCTCTCTGCATAGGGAACGCCACTCCCTGAAGAGTCTGCTGCTTTGTATCAACGTGGATGTCTGTCTGCAACTGAAAACACACATATAAGCCTTTAATAATGTGTTTGCACTGGCCTGTAATCACTAAAGCAGTCACAACGTTGTTAAATGATTCTTCTGCAATTAATGTTATAGTTTATAAAGCAGCGCTGTTACACTGTATGTTGAGATTTGAGAATGTTTTATGTTAACTGTCTATGACCCTTGATAAATTAGCATGTCACTAGTGTTGCCAAATCTCATTCAAAAAATAAGCTTAAAATAAGCAACTTGACTCACCAAAATAAGCTTAAAGCCTTTTTGTTTCAATATGATCTACTGCAGCATAAAATGTCAAAATAACCAAGGAGAAATTATAGTGCTGTGCCTGTACAATTCTATATGAATTAATTATGCATTTGTTTCATTTATATTAATATAATCAATTGGCACCCGGTGTGGTCTTCTGCTGCTGTAGCCCATCTGCTTCAGGGTTCAACGTGTTGTGCATTCAGAGATGGTATTCTGCATACCTTGGTTGTAGGGGTGGGCGATATGGGAAAAATGTCATATCACGATTTTTTATAGAAATATCACGATTCACGATTTTTATCACGATTCTTTGTTAGTTTTACTATTTTGGTTTTACAAGTTGTCTGAGCATTACAGCCAAACTAGAAAGACAAAGATGCATGGCAGATATTTATACAAAGTGGACGAAGATAAAAAATCTTTGTCATTATTTTATTTTTCTTATTAAAAAATAAGAACAAAGATACACATTACAAATACACATAATATACAAATAAAACAAACTGTGCTTTATTTTCAGGTACAATAGGTGTATTTAGCAGAGCATTCAATGAAATTGAATGAACAAATATAAAAATAAAACACTAGATAGACTGATTCCTAAAGCAACTGTATTAAAGATTTTCAGTCAAGAATAGTGAGTGATTTTTCTCTTTGTGTTTTGTTGTTTTGTTAAGGTTAAATGAATAGTTCCCCCACAAATTAATATTCTGTCATCTGTCTGTCAATTCTGACCAAAAACAGTTGCTGGTCCTCAGTGACTTCCATAGGATTTTTCTTTCCTACTATCAAAGTCAATGTGGACCAGCAACTGTTTGGTTTTCCACTGAGTAAATAATGGCAGAAATTAAATTTTAGGGTGAACTATCCCTTTAATGACAGTCGACAGCACGTTTAGTGTCCTGTCCCTTTAAGAGCTGCACGCATCTAATATACAGTACAGGCACGCATCCGTTTCTCTCTTAACTATTTACTTTCATTTTAGACATAACCAACTCAGTCTGTATGTAAACCTTGTGTGTTTTGACAGTATTAGCGCAAAATATAACTTAGTTGAGTAATCAGGCGCTGTTAGACAGGGTTTTTAGTGCGCGTGCTTCAGGTGTATGCGCTCAGAACAAGCGCACGTCAGACCAGCGCGCGAATTAAACATTTAACCAGCAAGGCTTGTATGGAAATAATGTACTTTTGCGATCGCGAATAAGTGCAGTGTCCTGTCAGAGTAACTCTACTGCTGTATGTCGTGTTGTACAGTATATAGAGAAGGCGGCGCCAGAACTGTATTTGACAATGTGCGTGGTAGCGCGATACTACGATATTTCTTAAAAAGCAGATCGTGGAGACATTTTTATCGTCCACGATCAAAAATCGTCATATCGCACACCCCTACTTGGTTGTATCGAGTGGTTATTTGAGTTACTGTTGCCTTTCTATCATCTCTAACCAGTCTGCCCATTCTCCTCTGACCTCTGACATCAACAAGGCATTTTCGTCCAGACAACTGCTGCTCACTGGATATTTTCTCTCTTTCAGACCATTCTCTGTAAACCCTAGAGATGGTTGTGCGTGAAAATTCCAGTAGATCAGCAGTTTTTGAAATACTCAGACCAGCTCGTCTGGCACCGACAACCATTCCACGTTCATAGTCACTTAAATCCCCTTTCTTCCCCATTCTGATGCTCGGTTTGAACTTCAGCAAGTCGTCTTCACCACATCTAGATGCCTAAATGCATTGAGTTGTTGCCATGTGATTGGCTGATTTGTGTTACCAAGCAATTGAACAGGTGTACCTAATAAAGTGGCCAGTGAGTGTATAATCTTCCCAACCCCAAACTTTTGAATGGTACGCTTATTATATAATAAAAATTACATGTCAACGCTGCACACCACATTCTGTGCTGCACCCACTGAATGAACGTTCTGCTTTGCCTCTCTGGCGCCTTTCATCCAGGATTGGGACCAGCATTTCATCCACCCATCTACTCAATGAAATCTCTTCCAACAAATTAATAAAAATAAAACACCACAAAGCTGCTTTCCTCTCCTCTCATACATGTAGATTAGTGTAGCATTATCTTCCTCCCACAGCTGCTACTGCTCTGGGGGGAGTTCAGAGTGCCTTTTGATTGGTTCATTTATGCTGCCTGTCATTTTGAAACAGCCAACGATGCATTTAAGATTCAGAGCATATCCTTTTATGGTTTGAGGGGAGGTTTGTATGCGTTGCCAGCAGCATCCTTTGCAATTGGTTCCAGGAGCTGGTTTAAATGAGAGAGTGCATGGGACTGAGCTTCTCTATTTTTAGTCAGCATATGTTCGATGCTAAATATTACATTACATTTATGGTTTTGCAAAGACTCTTCCATACACATGGTGATTTGGGACATCCTTTATAGTTTTTACTTGCCTACTGCTCAGCAAACAACATTGTGCACTTCAGTTCACAAAGCAAAAATGGCTTCTAAAGAGCAAGGACCCATCATTTTATTTTGAGATAATGTTGTGCGTAATGTAATGAAACAGTCTTTTTGTTCAGCTCATGAAGTTACTAAATACAAAAGGCCTGATATGAACTGTTGGACTGATGTGGTTTTTTCAGCAGAGCCTGACTAAGGTGTACACCCATGCTGTGTTTATGTTGATGTCAGCATTACCTCATTGAGCTTGATTTGCCTCAGTTCCTCCTCTGCTGCAGTCAAAGGCAGAGGCGCCGCCTGGGAGCTGAGGTACTTTTTATAGCCATTTAGAGAGACATCGTCCTGAGCAGAAAGAGATGCATTAGAGGGGAAACCTATGGCTGCCATGCATGCATGTGAAGGTTTGATTTAAAGAATGGCAGATGATATATATTGTACCTTCACTGTGCCAAAAATCTCTTCTTTAATGTGGCCACCACCAAACTCTTTCTTCAGCGTGGCCCTCGTAGCAGCATACAACATCTTTTGTCGAACCTGAAAGAAAAGGTTAAGTTAAGTTTCAATATAAGTTTCTGGATCTGTATGTTTTAAAAGTAAATAAATAAATAAATAATATATATAAGTGCTGTCAAACGATTAATCGCATCCATAATAAAGGTTTTTGTTTACATAATATATGTATGTGTATTGTGTATATTTATATACATATATATATATATATATATATACACACACACACATACAGTATACATTTTGAAAATATATACATGTATATATTTATATTCCTATATTTTATATTATATATAAACAAACATTTTCTTAAATATATACATGCATGTGTCTGTATTTATATAAACATAATAAATATACACAGTACACACATATATTATGTAAACAAAACCTTGTATTGTGGATGCGATTAATATTTGACAGCAGCACTAATATATATATATATAAAAAAATTGTTTTGACTCTTATTCTCATGGCCCCCATTCACTGCAGAGGATCCACTGATGAGCAAGTGATGTAATGATAAATTCTATTCCAATGAAGAAACAAACTCATATACATCCTGTATGGTTTGAGGGTGAATAAAATTGCCAGCAAATTTTTGGGGTGAACTATTCCTTTAATACTTGAATCCAACCATGAGGAATTTTAGGATTTAAATTTTAAAGTTGCTTTGTTGTATGAAAGCTCTTGGTTTGAGCAATTTGAGCTGGCTTTAGATCGGCGTGATAGAACGACTGATTCGGGTGCGATTGGGACTCTAGCTATTTTAGTCTCCCTCTGGTTGTTGAACATTGAGGGAGAAAATTAGAATTGCAAATTTGTAGCACAGAACCACAACTGTTTTCTGTATCAGGTCAACCGCGCTTTTCATAAAAAAAAAAAACGGTGAAAGTAGATTAATGTCTAACTCTTTTGCTTGAATGCACAAAGTCTCCATTATATTAGCTTACCTGATACTTTATCTTTTGGTAAAAGATCACATTACAAGGGGATCTCCACAGTTAAGATCCACTCACTTAAGATACATTCGTTTGCTATAACAATGGTACAATATCCTTGATGATCATATCCTCATAGTACTACAAAAACCTCTTATTACAGCCTGTTTTGATATGGCCAGGCTTAACTGGCAACCAGATATTTTTAAAGAGCTTTAAACCAGGGACACTAGGACACATGTGGAGTGGATGGATTAAAATGCACTGAGCAATGTCATCTCATGATGCCCTTTGGCCTCGTACAAGCTGAAAGAAGTTGTGACAGCATGCAAACAAACTCACTGGAGAGTGATCTGGAGACCAGGCCAGAAAGATCCACTCATAACCCTGGTTGTTGGTGGTATCCAACCTGTAGAGAAGGTACGAGGGCATGTCATCCTCCACGAGAGGGAGAACACAGCTGTCCCATTCCTGGTCCCATTTCTTGGCAGCCCGTTTACTTCCGCCAAGAACCAACTTCTCTAAAGGAACACAACAGAAGAAAGGAAAGTGATATATGAATCTTTGGTCATACATTGACAATCATTTTTTGTATTTAGTTTTGTCAAAAACAGAACAAAAATAAATAAATTACAGCGCATTATTTAGCAGTTCAGAAAATGTGAGAAAACTTATTATAATTTTGAATTTGTTATTTAGTTTTTAAATTTTACTTAAAACTTTAAGCCTTTATGAGTTGTCTTTGTCATTTTAATTATTTGTTTATATGCCTATATGTTTATGTATGTTATGCGTTTTCATTCATTTTTATTTCGCTTTTAGGAAGATAAACTAAATGAAAATGAGAAATGTTGCCTTGGGAAATAATATTCATTATATATATATATATATATATATATACACACAATTCTTTAAAAAGGACAATTTTGACTTGTTTCTTGTTTTGTGTTCTCATGTTTGAAAGGGTTTTGAGGTTCTCTTAATATCTGTTACAGAAAGCCATATATGTTTTTATTATTATTATTGCTATTCCTGACTTGTGAATGTAACATTCTGCTCAAAAAATGAAGCAATTATGTTTTAAGGGAAGTTGATGTTTTATAAAAGTAAAATATCATAAGGTTCTAAATTTAAAGCTCTTTTAAAGTCTTCTGACATGGCCATTTTAAGTTTAAGTATGTTTATTTTAAAAAGCTTTTCAATAAATGTTTGCACTCTGATGTGTAAAACAGTCATCTCACCATTTTCAATCACTACTTTGATGAGCCGATATTCTCCATTCCGGGCCTTCGCAAAGATTTCTTTCACTTCCCCGGTGGCTGAGAAGAGAAAGCACAGGACACAATGAGACCATTTATTCTGATGCAAAACAAAGCTGACCATCTCTGGACAATGGAGTTGAAATTTGGCTGATGAACCAAAGTGAGAAATTTAAAGAGGCATTGTTAGGGACAGTTTGGAGACTGCAGTCCATTCCTGGAGTAACTTATGTTCTTGGAATTTTTTGCACAAACCACAATATGACCATGTAAGGTGATCTTTAATTAAAATTTCAGCATGACTGCATTGATTTGATACACTCGTTGTCATGGTAACACAATGCCACTGCAGTAATAGCTCAATGTAAACAGATGTCTATTGCATAATGCCTAGCAACACCTTTGAATAAAGGTGACACGGTTATTAAAGTTGGACCTTTGAGACCTTCCTGCCTAATCCTCAACTCCAGTCTGAAAACATAGCCTACTGATAGTGAAAGACCAGTCGGAGTTTATTTGCATGACCATATTAGTGCAACAAAAGGCAGAGTACACTTGACACAGATTCCCTGTCTGGCTCTGGTTTGTTTACTGCAAGCTCGCAATTAAACTCTATAAGGTAATTCAGTCTCAGCGACGACCACAACAGGTTCTTCTGTTTACAAACAAGCGCCAAATCAAGGAACGTGTATTATAGCAACTTAATAAACTCCACCCGGGTTATTTGAATCGACAATAAAACATCGTTAAGGATTTTACCTTGGATGCCGGTTTGATGAGACATTCTGGCTCCCTTGCGTCGGCCGGTAGGTAGATGGTAGTAGTGAAAGAACACGGAAGTCGGAGAATGAACTACAGTAATTTGAGATGCCTGTCATGTGACGCTATTACGTGGCCCCGCCCACTGCGGCGTGGTGTGCGTGTGCATGTGTATTTTAGAGACAAAAACTATGTACTAAATAAAAATGATTACAGAAGTTAACTAAATTTAAAAATCACAAATTTAAGGCGTCCTAAAAAAGAAAAGAGACTAATGTAATATTTTCTTTATTAATTTTGTGGTATTTTACAGTGAGGGTTTGGGGGTAATTATACCTAGAAAAGTAAAGTCAAGAGTTTTTAAATCATGTTTTTTTTTTTTTTATGCCATATAATGGTCACATTTTTATCAAATACTGAAATTACCTTGATTGAAAGTAAACTGCCAGGGGTTTTCAAACGGGGGTCCGGGGACACTCAAGGGGCCCGCATGGAGTGTTAGGGGGTCCATGAAAAAGTTTAGAGAAAAACTGTTTAAAAAATGTAATTAATAATAATAATAAAATAAATAAGAAAAATGCATTAATATAAATAAATAAAAATCTAGATTAAAAATGAATAAAATTTAGATTAAAATAAATGAGTTAAGTCAAGTCACCTTTATTTAAATAGCGCTTTTAACAATACAGATTGTCTCAAAGCAACTTTACAATATCAAAATAGGAAAATAGTGTCAATAAATTAGAGTTAAAAGAGTTCATAAATAATACATTTTACAGTACATTACTATGAGTTAAATAAATAAATAAACTAATAAACAATAGATTAAAATAATACAAAGAAATTATTAAAATAAGTAAATAAACAAGTCAATAAATAAATAAATATTATTATAGTACAACACTATAATTAGGAAAACAATACAAAAAAGAATTTAAATACTTTCCAAATAATATTTTAGACATAAATAGGGTCTTTATACATCCACATGCAATGCTAAACTTCAGCATTGCATGTGGATGATCATAATTGGAGGTCTGTGGTATCTAAATGATTGAAAACCCTGCACGTTGCAGTTCATGCTGTGAGAAGCATGGCACTTGGCATTTGGCTGTGTGCACTTGGGACAGATCTTGGAAGCGGTGGAATTTCTCAAATGCAGGGTGGGGTTGCGAACATCCCACAGACATACTATATAAATATACTGCCAGACTATAGTGTTGATTCAGTTGCTGCGTCTGTGTATGTGTTAAATGAACCACAGACTCAGCAGAGAGGAGTGGCACTGAGCAATGGCAGGGCAATTCATGGTAAAAGCAGACTAAATCTTCCTCGTGAATTAGAGGTTACTGGGCCACACACCCCACTGCCAAAGGCCTTAATCAAGATCATCTGCAATAGTTCTATGTAATAGCATATTCTATTTAAAGAAGACATTTGTATTGTTACTTAAACTTGGCTGTTGGTTAATTACTAAAAAAATCATTTGTTTCTTACTAATTTATTAACAATATCTACCTTATTTTGCAATGCAAATATATACTAATTTATTTGAATGTGCAAGACCTAATTCAGTGATTCATTATTAGCACTAGAATAACAAAGTGCAGTAAATGATAAAATTATTTGCGTTGTAATATTGTCAGAATACCTGATTCATGCAACAGTCATTGTGACTCGAGCAGCTCCTGTTTATCATGTGAAGCACACAAAGGACAAGAGCTCACAGCTGTGAAATGCAGAGTACCTGGATTTTCACGGCTACTCACATTCAACACGTCCTTGGGGATTATTTACAATCACAGCAAACTAGGACACTGTCCAATATGAAATGCACATGAATCATAAGCTACTGTATTTTTGGAATACGCCATATACAGTATGCAATTTTTTTTCAGTGCATGCAAGAAAGCCCTACTATATTTGCCAAAAAGTGGAGTATAGGCCTACAAAAGAGCACACTGTAAAAAAATATTCTATTCTATAATGCAATCCATTCAAGTTTAACGTACCAAATCTATTGTGATTAATGAACAAGTAACATCAGACTCATTATTTACCCAAAGTTAAGAAATGTAAACAAATTTAGTTTCATTTCCCAAATTATAACTGAATGCTATTCAAATGCAGTGTGATGAGGTTATGTGTAGCGTACAGTTTTTTTTAAAAAAACATTAATTGTGGAGTAATGTCTATGGTTTCCTTTTTTAAAAAAATATACACTCACTAGGGTGGTACCTTTTCAAATGATAGCTACACCTTTGTACAACCCGAATTCCAGAAATTTTGGGACAAAATGCACAGAAATTTTACAATTGTATGCACAAAATGAGCTCATTTCAAATTTGATGCCTGCTACCGGTCTCAAAATAGTTGGGACGGGGGCATGTTTACCATGGTGTAGCATCTCCTCTTCTTTTCAAAACAGTTTGAAGACGTCTGGGCATCGAGGTTATGAGTTTCTGGAGTTTTGGTGTTGGAATTTGGTCCCGTTCTTGCCTGATATAGGTTTCCAGCTGCTGAAGAGTTTGTGGTCGTCTTTAACATAGTTTTTGTTTAATGATGCGCCAAATGTTCTCTATAGGTGAAAGATCTGGACTGCAGGCGGGCCAATTCAGCACCCGGACTCTTTTACTACGAAGCCATGCTGTTGTAATAGCTGCAGTATGTGGTTTTGCATTGTCCTGCTGAAATACACAAGGCCTTCCCTGAAATAGACGCCATCTGGAGGGGAGCATATTTTGCTCTAAAACCTTTATATACTTTTCAGCATTCAAACTGCCTTCAAAACATGCAAGCTGCCCATACCGTATGCACTTATACACCCCCATACCATCAGAGATGCTGGCTTCTGAACTGAACGCTGATAACACGCTGGAAGGTCTCCCTCCTCTTTAGCCCAGAGGACACGGCGTCTGTGATTTCCAACAAGAATGTCAAATTTGGACTCGTCTGACCATAGAACATTTTTCCACTTTGAAACAGTCCATTTTAAATGAGCCTTGGCTCACAGGACACGACAGAACTTCTGGAACATGTTCACATATGGCTTCCTTTTTGCATGATAGAGCTTTAGTTGGCATCTGCAGATGGCACGGCGGATTGTGTTTACCGCCAGTGGTTTCTGGAAGTATTCCTGGGCCCATTTAGTAATGTCAATGACAGAATCATGCCGATGATTGAACAATGTTATGCACTGTGGATGATAAGATTTGCAAAAACTTTGCTACTTTGACGTTGAGGAATGTTGTTTTTAAAGTATTCAAAACAATCTTTTTGCAGATGGCACGGCGGATTGTGTTTACCGCCAGTGGTTTCTGGAAGTATTCCTGGGCCCATTTAGTAATGTCAATGACAGAATCATGCCGATGATTGAACAATGTTATGCACTGTGGATGATAAGATTTGCAAAAACTTTGCTACTTTGACGTTGAGGAATGTTGTTTTTAAAGTATTCAAAAATCTTTTTACTCACTCTTTCACAGATTGCAGAATCTCTGCCCATCTTTACTTCTGAGAGACTCTGCCTCTCTAAGACATCCCTTTTATAGCTAATTATGTTACAGACCTGATGTCAATTAACTTAATTAGTTGCTAGATGTTCTCCCAGCTGAATCTTTTCAAAATTTCTTGCTTTTTCAGCCCTTTGTTGCCCCTGTGCCAACTTTTTTGAGACCTGTAGCAGGCATCAAATTTGAAATGAGCTCATTTAGTGGATAAAAGTGTAAAATTTCTCCATTTAAACATTTGTTATGTTCCCTATGTTCTATTGTGAATAAAAAAATGGCTCATGTGATTTGAAAGTCTTTTAGTTTTCATTTTATTCAAATTTAAAAAATGTCCCAACATTTCCGGAATTTGGGTTGTACCTCATTAACCCCTAAAGGTGCATATTGGAACCTTAAAGGTACATATTAGTAGGCTAAGCTAAATCTAGGCCTGCATAAATGGCAGTTTATACCTTTTGATACTTTTGTACCTTTTTTCCACAGTAGGATTTACAGTGTACGCTGCACAGTTTTAAATAAGAGATAAATTAGTATTCTGTTTCAAACATTGGCAATAGACTGTAATCAGGTTAGACGCCATATTGAACTTAAACACGGATCAAAACGAGGCTGGAAGGGACAGATTTACAGTATTTATAATGGCACGCACTGTATATGAAGGTCCTATAATTTCACATCACAGCTCACAACTTTCAAAACTGTTTCATGGTTTATTAGTCTAAAGTATTTTCAGAAAGATATTTTGTTAGTATGCTGCTAAACAACAGTACAATCCACTGAACGCTGTCCTTCACGGCCTCGTTTACATTAATCTCAAAAACTAAATATGGCGCTACCCTGACTAAGGTCTGCTGGTTTAACCACAAGGTGGCGCAATTATCCTATCTATTTTAGGAGCTCCTCTAGACTCCTCACTTTAATTTTTTATTTCATAAATTTAGACTAAATATGACACATAAATCCAGGAAAGCGGTTGCAGATTAGTATTCGTTTCATTTTATAAACTTAACAGAGGAGTGAATCTTCATTACTATTTAAATGCATCTCTGAAACTCAGCAGTGACACACACACAAAAAATAATTTAAATGCACAAGACAAAGTTAACAAGCTGTCATAGGACACATACTCAGTCAGGAAGGTTCTCATGCAAGTGCACATATAAAAAAAAAAAAAAAACTCCAATACACACAATTGGCCCAATATTGTTTGGCCTTCCTGTAATGGGAAAATAAATAGACCCATCCAAAGCTGCCATCAGGTGTTTATCCAGAACTGAAAGGCCATATCAAGATACATATAGAGGCTATAACTCAAGCTGTCTCATTTGTTTGAGTGTGTGTATGTGCGTGTGGTGAAGCCACAGACTGAGAAAGAGAATGAAAATGTGTAGGTTTATGTTTTTTGTTGGTGTGCGTAGGAGGGAGATAGAGAAAGGTAGAGAACAAAATAGATAGAGCCTGAAAAAAATATTTCTGCTCATGATATTAGTGTACAAAATTATGCATATGCTTATAAAATCACCTACTGTAATGATGCATATTGTATGCCCACTCTTAGCTTAATTTGAGCTATAATGGATCCAACTGTTAGCTCCTTTTCAAATGTCATTACTGAAACACATCACCACAGGAAAATCCCACCATTCATCCTCTTAACCAAACAAAAACCAAATTACACCCCAAAGAAGATGTTATACCTGTGCTTGAAAGATCTGCAGGAAAATTCACATGCATTAGTCATAAAATGGATGAATGCTTTCTCATTTTATCGCTACTGAAAGCGCTCTTGCCTTCACCCGTCTACAGGCTCTGGGTTTAGGGGCTTTGGCACAGCCCGGCTGCTTTATAGCTCATGTCCAGATGGACATCACCAACTTTTGGTGCTTAAAATTTCATGACCTTCAGCGGCAGAGTAGGAGATTTATGGTCGCCGCACGACATCCAGCGCTACATTTATAAAGGAGCTTCATGGAAAGCCACTTGAATTTATAATCAACATGAATGTGTGTTTCATTTCACAATGTGACTCGATGTATTTTGTAGAGGGACCAACCAAGGCAATTATTGTCTCTCTAAGACATGTTCATCTGCCAAACTGTGTGTTCACATGAGGTGTAATGTCTCTGCATTGTGATGAGTGCTTCTAGATTATGAAATAATTTCCCTGTAGTGACTTCTGTACAGCTTTTTTTTTTTTACCATGAATCATGCATGGAACACAATTTTTCATAATTTATAAGCTTTCCCCAAAGCCATGGGATTTCAAACATCCCAGCACCGAAGTAGATCTTTTGGAATTAGGTAACTTATCAAGAAGCAAGCCTAGCATCTCTTGATGCATCATGGGAAATCAAATAAAATATAAAATAAAATAAATAAATTCCGAAACTTATAGAAACCCTGAAGGAGTGTATTTGGCACAGTAATACTCCATCTTCCAAATAGTTTTTGTTTCAGGAACACTTAAAAGACCGTTTTTCAAAACTGAAACATTTGAATGTTCAGAAATAATGTTTACATAACTTAACTGGAACATTAGAAAAATGTTCTTAGAATAAACGTTTAAGCTAGATAAGCTTATGAATATAGGCTACTGTAAATATGTTGTGCTCCATTCAGTATAATTGAATATTTAAAGTCTAATAATGCATTTACATAGTGCTTTACAATAACAATACAGATTAATACAAAACTGCTTCATTGTTATAAACAGGAACGTAACAGAGTTAAGTCTGGTAATGTTATTAGAGTGTTCTTTCGACATCTCCTTAATGGGAAAAAAGTGTCCTTTTCTTAATGAACAATAATTTGACTTTAAATTATTTAAATGAATCATTATAGATATGTTAAACAATAGTCAGACTGCCTTTAGTAATGTTACAATAACAAAAAATTAATAATGCTTTTATGATAGCATTGTACCAATTCTGTTAACATCAGAAAAACTGTTACTTTGCAAGAACCTTCTAAGAGCGTATCACTCACTGAAACTCAAAATTTGTGCATTATATTGGGTCCAATTTGCGATAAACATGAAAATACATGGCATGACCCCTATATTTCCCTTCCTTTCCCTTGCTGCACTCCTGACGTTATTGGAAAACATTGTGAAACAAGCTACGAACAAGTAACCAAGAGGCACAGTTTTGCTCCAAATTATATTTTGTGCCATTCTCTCCAAGACCATCTCAAGCTAACCTAATGACACTCCACATTTGCTCTACACAAAACATGAGGCTGCCCTTGGGATGTGCAACTGGGTTCCACCATTTCACAGCACTGACTTATCAATGAATCAAGATATGATGGGTGACACAACAGCGCCCCAGTGCTACACTGTCTATTTTATTAAACTCATATTTATTTTATAGTTGCACCAATGCTAGCCAACAGCTCATGATGTGCATACATTAGGAGCGACTCTGGAGGACAGCAGAATAGTTCTCTTCCTGTTTTTTTTTTTGGGGGGGGGGGGGGGGGGGTACATGCTTTTGTAATCACCCCATCCACTACTCAGGTCATGAAAGGTGGTGGAGACATCAGTCACGGGATGGGGGAGGGACATCCTCTGGACCAGGAAGAGAGAGATCTCTTTGACACATTGCAATTAATTTAATTTCACTTATAGTAGCAATAGCAGATTAATCTTTTGGACTGGATGAAAAAACGAAGAGAGAAAAAAAATGTAAACGTAAACATGTAAAAATTTAAACATCTTTATTTGTGTTTTTGTAGAGCATCCCAATGCTTATGTTCATTGTTCTCTGGCTGTAGAGTTGGGTGTGGTTTGAAGCTCCAAAATTAGATAGTACTATCCAGCTTTGACAGCACCTTCCATTAAGAAATATTTCACCTGTTATTTCCCTCTTTCTTTCAGCTGAATAAATGGCATTTCCTCTCTGTAATTCTCTGTATGTGATGTTTTGAAAGCAATTGTAGAACCTAGTGAAGATCAGTTGTCATATACAGTGGATTTTGGATTTTTGGATTTTTTATATTCTCTCTCTCACAGTTGAGGTGTACCTACGATGAAAATTACAGATCTCTCCATTCTTTGTAAGTGGGAAAACTTGAAAAATCGGCAGTGTATCAAATACTTATTTGCCCCACTGTACCATAATAATCCAATTAATTTAAACTCAAAATTCACAAACAGTTAATGTTATCAGAACCCTCTTAAATGTTTCCTTAATTGGCAATGAAGTGTCTTGTAATGTTTATGAATGAATGAATGAATGAATTAGTATTGTAGTAGTATTACTACGCATTAACTTTTAAAACAAAGGCTGAAATTAAACCTTTTATTTTTTGTTGTTGCATGTCAAAAGCATGTGTTGTCAAGCATTATAATGGCAAGAATTGCAAAAATATGTTTTTTTATTATTGAAAATCACATAAATTGTACATAAATGCATATAATGATAATAATAATAATTTTAAATAATGAAATAATGAAATTTGTATAAATATTTATAAATTATTTTATTCTTTTTTTATATTGTTAATTTTGAACCATTTTCTTTTCTTTTTTTTTTTTTTTTTTTACTGTGCTGGATTGTCAATTGATGCCCAACATAAAATCTGGTTCCTGAAGCAAAAGCAGAGAACTACAACACAATTTTCTGTGTCTCTTTGACCTGGCGGAACCTGTGGAAAGGCAATGAGGGAAAACATCCATCTATGCCTGATCCAAATTAGCCCTTAAGCACTAAGTGAGGTTTGATGTCTCTGCATTCAAATACACTCTTAAAAATAAAGGTTCCAAAAGGTGGTTTTCACAGCGATGCCATAGAAGAAACAGTATTGGTTCCCTTAAGAACTTCTCACTGAAAGCTTCTTTAAAGAACCATTTTTTTCTTAGAGTGACGAAAATGTAATAATCTAAAGAACATGGCATCCTGGCCAAATTCGCCCATTGGCCTCTATCCATCATCATGGCCTCCTAATCATCCCTATATTCTGATTGGCTTCATCACTTTGTCTCCTCTCCACCAATAAGCTGGTGTGTGGTGGGCGTTCTGGTGCAATATGGCTGCCGTCGCATCATCCAGGTGGATGCTGCACATTGTTGGTGGTTGAGGAGATTCCCCCCTTCTATGAAAAGCGCTATATAAATGTAAGGAATTATTATTTATTGTTAAGGGTGTATTAGCAACATTGCATTGCTCAACATTACAATAAATGACCAGAAATTGGTGAGAAATTATCCTTGTGCCTAATTAGACTGAACCTATAATTAGGATCTCATTATCGTGACATATGGAATTACTGATTTATTGCTGATTTACTTATCTAAAGCCCTATAGAGGGGTTTCCTCTGTCGTGAGTAGCAGAAGGCTGTGCTGTTAATACTAATGAACTGGCTTAATTGTACAGAAATGTATTTGACCGTGAGGGCCATTAGAAACGCCTGCTTAGCTGGATTACAGCATGCAGCTACTTCACTTCTCCATTCCTCTCCTCCCTTTCATTGTCTTCCATTCTCCATCCTTCCTCCTGTTGACCCCATTCACTGTTTCAGCAAATTCACTGTGAATGGTGATCAACCTTGCTGCTATTTAGGCTAATATTACGCTTAATGATGGATTAGAAAACCTAAATTGGTATATAATGGTAGTATAATCAAGAAATTCACAAATGCTCTATATATGGCTTGCGTTTAAGGGACTTTTTTCCACTATTTTATTGTCCACCAGGCTAAATTTGATGGCATTTGAGGTATTATTTACATTCACAGTATAAACTGTGTGGGATGAGCTTTGCTATTTAGCCTCCTGATGCATGTAATATTATTATAAAAGGTTTAAAAAAACACCACAACAATTTTCTTAAAGGCATAATTCACCCAAAAATGTAAATTACCTCATGTTTTTCAAACCTGCACCGCTTTCGTTAGATATCCCCCCTCCAATAAAAATGATAGCATAAATCAACAAAATGTAGTATAACTTGTAAATTAAATATTTAATATAATATTGTAATTATATATTTTAATACAATAAGAGGAAAAATGTATTTACTATCTATCTATCTATCTATCTATCTATCTATCTATCTATCTATCTATCTATCTATCTATCTATCTATCTATCTATCTATCTATCTATCTATCTATCTATCTATTTATCTATCTGTCTAAATTGTGTGGTCTCTCTTTCTAGTTGACGTTGGTATATTAAGGCATGTATCAGACACATAATTCTTCTAATCAGCATATTAAACATATGGCCACGATTCTTGCATTTCAGCCAATGCAAAGGATCCTACACTTCCGTTCACGCCATCCAATCAGCTCGGCTCGTTCCTGATCTACGCAGAAGGCCCATTGCGTATTCAAACCCTGGCCCTCACACACAATCTGGCCAGAAACGGAGGTCTAATGAAGAGCCCAGGGGGTCTGGCTATCAGAGTGATGCATGGCATCATGTGAACGGACACCTTTTCATGCTGCTGTAGCGGGTAGGAGAGCAGCCCACTGAAAAACGATTAGAGGGCTGGGAACGTGACCCCCACAGCTTGCTAATGACATTTCTACAAGCTAGTCCAGAGCTGTGCACTAGTTTGCTGAGGGGAATATTAAGATTTTGCCTCTCTCAGGAATGAAGCAAAGAGGAGCTGTTTAATGGATGAAGATGATTGCTGTTCATGACCGCTTGATGCTCTTCAGTCAGAGCTGCTGGGACATGAGCAGGGATTTGGTAAATAAATGAATGTAATCTGTTGCCTATAGTAAGAACAGAAGCAGCAGACAGACTTCAGTGGTCAGTTTTTCAGGAACGCAAAAAAAAATTTAATAAACTAAAATCAAATATTTTCTTGTCTTGCAGTATAAACAGTTTCTCAACCAGTCTTTTTGGCTTATTCTCCAATAAAAATATCTGAATATGTTTAAAATAAATAATGTATTCAAGAAGCAAAAAAAATACAATATTTTAAGACATGGTTTTGGAGAATATATCTTAAAAGAGATTTAATTTTCTTACACCGCTGGCAAACAGTTGTTCCTGTTTCAAACATAAATCAACAAAATGCAATATATTTTGTATATAAATATTCTACATATTAAATATAATATTTATATATTTTAATATAATAAGAAACCTGAATGTAGGCTGAATGTACTTACCAATGCGCTAAGAAAAATAAACCTAAATTATATTATCTGAAAACAAGTCTACATTTCTCCATAGATTATTTTGTTTTGAAAAAGCAATAAAAATACTTGCTTGCAGTGTGAGAAATTAGGATAATGTTAAACAAATGCATATAAGATGGTATATACGCATATTTCGCAAATAACCTTTGGCTTTGTCATAAAATCAATATCAGTAACAAAACATGTGAGGCTCTCAAGAGGAAATATGACCTTATTTGTGATTTGTCCTTTTGGACAAGGTATGCTTTAAGCCTGAGGGGGTTTGGTGATTGGAGAACGCTGGAGCAGACAGTAATTGAATGACGAATGGTTGTAGGGGCCGCCACGCTGTTCATGGCCTCTCAGTGGAGAGCGAATGGCTGAATCTGCTAGTCTCTCATCGCTTTAGTATGATAATGATGCCTTATGGGGGTCCAGAGGTGCAGCTGGTGAATCCAGAACACCTGAGTCCATTCGGTCACTTAAAAGTGAGTCACGCCAACAATTATTAGAACACAAAGGAATTGTGGATCCCTAAATTAATATTCATTGCTGAAGGCAAACTCGAGCACAAAAAGCTTCTGTAAGATCCAATATAAATCTCAAACCACAGTAAAACAACTCACTGAGAAACTTCAGACATTTTCTCTGCTTATTTAGTATGAGTCTTGAGCAAAGGCTTTCTAAAGTCTGTTTGAAAAAGTAAGACTCCATAATCTTACATCTTTTCCTCTGCGCCAGACAACTGCGGGGGTCTCTCTCCAGGTGTGTGCTGCCGAACAGATGCGCACCACAGGTGGGCTGAATGCGTTTCAGAGGTTTTTTGTATATATTCATGAGTGTGCCGATGCAACTGTATGAATGTGGGTCGCTCTGATGGAAAGGCGAGATCCCAGCAGGGGCGGCCAGTTTGTATTTTGCAAATGCCGCCACCCTCACAAACTCATAATTAGCACTAGCGAACTAAAATGGCTAATGAGTCTCAGAGGGAGTTCAAAGATTAACCCACAGTAGCTGGAGAAGAGCCGGGTTTGATGGCTGTGCTGGCTCTGACAGGTGTCCTACATTCTGCCTCTTTCAAATTTTAGCACACATGAATAAAGCATGCAAGAGGAACAAATGAAACATGATTGACCTAATGATTAAAAAAATTTTAAATCAGCATGTGAGAGCAAATGTGAGCCCTGACTCAGTTTCAGTGGTGCATATGTATATTGAACTAGTTTTTACATTTTACTTCATATTACTACATTTTAGTACTTTTGGCAATTGACTATATTACATACAGCCAATTATATTATTTTATTTAATTTTTTTTATTTTAAATACAAAATATTCTTTATATACTTTTAATCTGTATTTTATACAATAAAGTATTTATTTTATTATTTTCATGTATATATATTTTTTATATTATCATAAGTATCATATACTTATTTCATTTTAAAATATTTTATTTAAATATTTTAAATAATAAATAAAACCACAAATAAAAAAAAAAATTACATTCTGCCTGTTTCATGTTTTAGCATGCATGAATTATAGCAAATGAAATAGGATCAAATAAAACACGACTGATTGAATGATTTTCAGTGATATTTTTCCATATTTTTAAACACTTTTTGGTCCAGCCATTGCATATAGCAATTATTTGTATTTATTATCATTTCTTTTTACATTTAATTTTAAATACAAAATATTAACTTTATTTGATGTGTGTATAAAATATAAATGTATTTTAATATTTGATATTATTCATATATTTTATTACCATTTATTTACATTTTTTTACATAAAATAAAGCAAATATTTTAATATTTATGAAATGAATGAAAAATAAAATTAAATAATCTATTTTTGTTAGACAACTGAGCAATTTGTGTCCAGAATAACACAAGAATATGTCTAAAATCTGGTTACGTGAGACTAGGTGACCCCTGAGTCTGACTAAAACAATTACATTCCCCATAAGACCGTTCACACAGCCCAGGGTCACTTCAATTGTAAGAATATGACTAAACAAACATGTACTCCGTAGTTTTTATGTGACACAAATCCATTTGGACCAGCTCTAAAAAGTGCATTAAAGTGATTTAAATGGATTTTCGGATATGAACCCTAATACTGAACTGCAATCCTGCACTCAAGAGATAACACAAAGGTGGCTTCCTCTCTCTGGAGGTGGATGAGACGCAGGTTCAGGACACAAGAGGTTCCCGGGCTACTGTGGGTTTGACGGACGATGGGGATCTTCAGGTCTAATGAGCTGTGTAGGAAGCAAGTGGAGAGGAGAATATTTCCTGCAGTGAGACAGCCAAAACGATTTAACAAAAGGAAATATGCAGGAGGTCCAGCAGCGAGGGGCTTTTCATTTTCTCCCCTCTCTCTTTCTGCCTTCCTCTCTCAATTTCCTGCCTCAATTTGTGATCGCGAGTGAGGAGAGGAGATATAGAGAACGGGAGAGAAAAATTGTCAATCCAGGAGGAACAAGCAGTGCAAGCCCGGCGAGAGGCTTGTGATATATGTGTGGGCTGAAGTTAGCTCACAATGTTTTGACATTTTTGATATGGAATAAAATAAGGCATTGAGAATCAGGCAGGAGTGAATTTGTATCCTGTGTCGATCATTTAGTTCTTGTTACGGCCGATACTGAGTGAGCAGTATTACTGCTGTGTTTGAGGGGAATGACGTGGCGATAATTTGCACAGTATTCAGTGGTGGCTTGTACATTACCTACACCTACACAGGTCCACCGAACTAGATGTAAATAATCTCAGTGAACCGTGAGCTCAGCTGAACCTGAGTGGTAAATATATGTTGTATATATGTACGGAGGCAATATGTGGGCATGAGAGTGACAGGGAGAGATGAGTCAATGCAAAAGGAGTTAGAATAAATTGCTATTAAACTTTGAAGTCGTGTTTCTTTGTGCTTTGTTTTTTTAATTGAAACTCACCGCACATTAAAAGGAGTTAAAACAAGGTTAATAGGTGCATAGGCCACAAAAATTCAATGAACAATTTCAAACTTGCATATTGGAGAATTGAGATTTAAATAAATGAATAAAAAAACCCTAGATGTGAGATTAAAAAGCAATGTTTGACTGAAAATGGCAAATATTTCTCAATGTCTGATTACAATACTAAATCAAGAAGCTATATGTGAAATCATGGGGTCGCATGATTCACATGATCATAAAACCACAAGTTGCAAATACATATTAAATTATAATCTCTATAAATTTCTGCTACTGCTATTTAATAAAGAAGTTTGTGTCATTTCACAAATAATAGTTCATGTTAACTAATCTAGAAACTACTGTTAACAAATGAAACCTTATTTTAAAGTGTCACCCAATTTTCATTTCTGTTTTTTTTTTGTGATTTATGTGTTTGTTGATATAACATTTTTCAATTAATTATATATATAATTATTTAAATACACACACACACACACACAGAATATATATATACTCTGTTGGCTGTGGAGTCAAGACATTTACAAATATGATTAAAAGATGAATATGAGACAAAACTACAGAATGTCACATTTTATTATTAACCTTTTCAACACATATATGTTTTACCAAATAAAAATAACAGCACTTTTAGAGTTCATCCCACTCATTGATGTGAGCATAAGTATTGGGACAGTTGAACATAAAACAGATATAAAAGATTAAAAGCTATTATTTTGTTGCAGATCCCTTGCACACAATCACAGCAGTGAGTCTGTGACCCATAGACATCACCAGACTCTTGGTCTCATCCTTTGAAAGACTTTTCCCAGCCTTTAATGCAGCCAATTCCAATTGTTGCTTGTTTTGGGGAGTTTCTGCCTTTACTCTCCTCTCCAGCTGGTGAAATTCATGTTCAATCAGATTTAAATCTGGAGATTGACTTGGGCAATCTAAGACTTTCCATTTCTTTGTCCTTATAAATTCCTTGACTGAACTGGCAGGGTGTTTTGGGTCATTGTCCTGATGCAATATGAAACACTTCCCAATTAATCTGGTGGCATTTTCTATAATATTGGTAGGCAAGATGGTTTTGTACCCTTCCAAATTCATTCTGCTACTGTCATCATACATTAAGTCATCAGTAAAGTTGAGAGGGCCTGTTCCAGAGGCAGCCATGCATGCCCATGCCATGACACCACCTCCACCATGCTTTACAGATGAGGCTGAATGCTTGTAATCACTGCAGTTCCCTTTTTTTGTCCACATTTTTGCTTTCCCATCACTTAGATAAAGGTTCATCTTTGTCTCATCGGTCCATAAACACAGTTCCAAAACTCTTCTGGCTCACCTTTGTGCTTTTTTGCAAACTCTAATCTTGCCTTTCTATTTTTGGTGCTGGTCAGAGGTTTTCATCTTGCTGTGTAGCATCTGTAATTCTGTGTCAAAGTCTCCTGAGGACAGTAGATTGTCAGAGCATCACCCCAGCTTTCTGGAAGTAGTTGGTGATTTTACAGACAAGTCTTTTAGGGTTCATTTTCACAGCTTTTATGATTTGCCTGTCATCAACTACTGTTGTTTTCTCAGCCGATCAGGTAGTTGTTGGTTGCTGGTGTCGCTGGTGGTTTCCAAACTCTTGATTTCTCCATGCCCTTTGTTTTTGCTAGAGCTCTAACTGACTTTCTCTTTTCTTTTAGCATCCAAATTGCTTGCTTTTCTCTCAAAGTCAGCTCCCTCATCTTCATCCTGGTTTGTGTCATCATTGAATGCAAGATTCAGAATACAGAAGTAATGGATATAACTGATACGACACATTCCCTGCTTTTAATAGCTGAAGAATTAATGCAACAGGACACAGCTGATCACTTAGAAAGACCTGTGAGGCAACTGCTCCAATACTTATCCTATATATATATATACATACATCAGATAGGGGGATGAAACTCTGAAAGTGCTGATCTTCTTAGCTGGTAAAACATCTATGTGTTGAATCACCCAATAATAAAATGTGACATTATATATATATATATATATATATATATATATATATTTTTTTTTTTTTTAGACTTACAAAGATACATTTTCCTTCAGGTTTTTCAGATTTAACAGGGTCATTTATATCTTAAAGAGAAGAATGTTTTCAGGAACCCTGTTTGAAAACAATCATGATTTTTGTATTTGCATTCGATGATATAAGCTCTGCACCTTTAAATAACTCTAGAGCAGCACCAGATGCAAACTCTGAATCACCCCTCAGACCTTTAACACTGAAGCCAGACACAAATTAGACTACACACATGCACTTATCAACTGTGTTGCAATCTCTAGAGCTTTGGCTTTCAATCCATTGTTTTACAAGATGGTCTAATCGAGATTCAGTCAAGGGAAAGCAACTGACCCAGATTCACTGGTCATATTACTGAGACTACAGAGCAGAGACTGGCCCATATACAAGCAACACAAGCCCACCTACTAATCAATGATACATGCTGACTGAAATACAGGCTTGAATAAAGGACTGGATGGTGTAGATTTTATTAATTAGTCTTTTCTTGATATAAAGCAGACAAACTAAATAATGAGGTAACACTTTATTTAAAAAAAACAATTCTCATTATTGACTAGTTGCTTACTAGCATGCATATTACTTGCATACTGGCCATTCATTAGTACTTATAAAGCACATATTAATGCCTTATTCTGCATGACCATATTTTAGACCCCTTAATCTAATCCAAAACCCATACTAAACTAATTACAATTTACTATTAATAAGCAGCAAATTAGCAGTTTATTGAGAGAAATCTATTAATTGATAGTGAATATGTGTTCACTATTCTAAAGTGTAACCAATAATTACTATTGTGTGGTCTTTATTAAAGGATTATAAAATTAAAAACACTAAGATTCGAGTAGACTGAGGAATCTGGATTACTTTGAATGCACTTATAAGTAGTTTTAAGAAAATAAGTTAATAAAGAATTTTAGTCACACTTTATTTTAAAGGTCCAATTCTCACTATTAACAAGCCATTATCTACGACTTTTGCCTGAATAAACTCCAAATTTTCTGCTTATTAATAGATAGTAAGGTAGTTATTAAGCTTAGGTATTGGATAAGATTGGGGAATTGGTCCATTTACTGAAGTGTTACCAAAGTAGTTCACCCAAAAAAGAAATGGTCATATATTAATCTATTAACTATACCTTTCTTCTTCAAAATTATATACATACATTATAGATACAATATAAACAAACAAACTTACATTCCAGTATGTTTTTTAAATAAATCTCATAAATTTTAATTTCATGAAATGACTACAACAATGATGATGGATCAGTTTTGTTTGGACAAACAGTTATTACATAACGCACATGGATGATGTTCAAACAGACTGTGTGAGAGGGACTGAATCCTTCATTCTGTTTCAAACACACACACACACACACAGTGAGAGACTCTGACGGCAGTCACACTTAGCCATGCTGATTGCCACTCATTCAGTCATTCACACGTCCACTCTGTGACACTTTCTCCCACTCATTTTCTTTTTTTTCTCTTCTGGTACTCTTCTCTCTTTTTTCTCAAGATGCGGCTTCTGTTGTCAGTCATGCGAAGACTGCGATAGAAAAAGATTGGCCTTTGTGTTCACCAAGCAATTTATGTTAAATGGGGTTGTTTTGGACCAAGGAGTGCGCTTGGATCAATTTATGTTCTGTATAGCCATCTGTCTGTCAGTGAAAACATGGATAGATGGATCTGATTCTAAGGCAGCTCCCAGACATAAGGTAATTAATATTGCATATCCTCTACAACCGGTAACATCCTAATGGTTGTTAGATCTTATTCCTTTACACGGACGGACGGACGGATGGATGGATGGATGGATACTCCAAGTTTAGTTCTCCAACTGGCAGATTTTTTACTTTTAACACACATACAAAGACGTGCATTTCCAAGTTGGGCTAGGAGATGTATTTTAACATTGATAATAAATAATTATATTCATTGTTCTGTTTGAGCAGTCCAGCATGAACCATCTCCCGAAAGTTATCATAAAATTGCTGAACAGGGACAGAAATGCTGTTCAGTCTGAATGGAGGTCAATGCGGAAGAATTTTTTTTTTAATTATACTTTTTTGACTTCAAGTAAAATAATTAAAAGCCCTTGAAAAATATAAGCACTGTATACATTTTAAAACCTGTTTTCAGAGAACATATCTATTTTATACAATGTTTTGAAAATGTATTTATTTTGAAGGAATTTTAAATATTATAACTGGAAAATAAGAGAAATACTTGAAGTGAGCTCTGAAGTTTGATTTATTATTATAATTTTTTTTATTTAAAGGAATAATTCACCCAAAAATGAATATTTGTTGACAATGTACTCACTCTCAGGGCATGAGAACATGAGCTTGTTTCTTCACCAGAACAGATTTGGGGAAATTTTACATTATATCACTTGCCTACCAATGGATTCTCTGTAGTGAATGGGCGCCGTCAGAATGAGAGTCCAAACAGCTGATAAAAACAGCATAATAATCCACAGGAATCCTGTCCAGCAATTAATGCCTTGTGAAGTGAAAAGCTGCATGTTTGGAATCTCATTCTGACGGCACCCATTCACTGCAGAGGATCCATTGGTGAGCAAGTCATTTGTTGTATAACAAGCAGTTAAAAACATTATTTTAAAGCAGTACTGAAGCATTTACACTACAAGAACAATGCACACAAAATGTTTTGGACCTCATTTACATGTGCAGTCTTAACGCCACATGCACAATGTGTCTAAGAAAAAGCTTCATCAGAAGTGCTCAGAATGTTCAGTCACACAATAGAAAGCAACAAGCCATTCAGAGACAAGAGATAAAGAAGAATACAAGATGGAAAAAAGAATGTCATGAGTGCATGAGATACTTTAAGGTCAGAGAGAAGTAGTTGGATGGAACTTGAAGGGGAGGAGGGAAAAAACGAGTTCGTGATAAAGGAAGGAGAATGGAGAGATGGGCTGGGAGGATAATGATGAGACTGAGTTTGAAAGTGCTCTGACAATGTCCTTTAAAACACCTTTTCTGCTTCCTTCAACAGAAAGAGAGAGAGAGAGAGCAGCCATCTGTCAAGACCTTACACTGCAGTCATCTGATAGCCGGCAGGAGTGAGCGGCCTGACAGCTCAATGAAACACCTGCATTAGCATTCAGCGGGCGGAGAGAGAATGCATGTAAGGGCAGGACAGAGTGCTGATTCCTGCTGATATTACAAGAAGGCTTTTTAAGCACAAATTATTCAAAAGTAGCCTTTTTGTGAGGAAATTCACTTTCCTCACGCAGTCGCACACGCGCTCAGGCTCCATTTTGTCCTTGGGGGGAAATAAACATTTGGTGCAGAATCGTCTTTGTTCTCAGGTTTTATTGACATTTCAAACAGATGAAAAATGCAGGGCTGTGTTAATGGCTCAGCGTTTCCTTGCTGTTCAAGCAATCTTTGCCGAACGGTTTATTTATTTTTCCGTAGATAAAGCAGGTTATTTATGAATATTGGTTACGGAGAACACAAAACCTCAAACTGGCTGACCCTTACGAAAATTACCCATGGTTTTTACTACAAATAAAACAAACAAAAAAACATGGTTATATAGTTAAACCACAAATTAACCATTGCTTTGCTACACTAACCATCACTGTAAAAAATTGTGCCGTCAAATAACAGTAATTTACTGCCAGTAGAGTTACCAGTAATGTACTGTTCATTTACAGCTCTTAGTTTTTACAGCATGTTACTGTTATACTACCATGTAGTACCGCCGCTCCCTATATGCAGAGTACGCAGTTTGCGTAGGGCACCAACTCCCAGTGGGGCACCATCCCAGTTGCTCAAAATAAAAAAAAAATTATAAAAAAGTGACCCGCCATTCCCGCATCCGCGACCGCTCACACCTCATGTTTGGGGCTGTATGCAGATGAAAACTATGCCTGTGAAAAGACATCAGCAATCCGGCACCAAGAAAAAAAAAAGAAAAAAAGATGAAAACGAAGCCCGCACATCACTTTCAGTTAGGCTACATTCATAATCAAAGTAGTATTAAGATAAATTATTTTTTGTGGTTATAAACACAGACCTAAGCCAACAACAGCCTTTTAAATGACTAAAAATGCATTATATAAAAACAATGAGGCAACCCTGCTGAAAAAAAAAAACAATATAGACCATCACAGCAAATTCTAACACCATCACAAATGAATCACAAATAAATCACAAATGCCATTACAAACCATCAACTTTTAACCATTAAAAAAATGGTTTTCTGTAGTGCGTTTTGGGACATATTCCATTAGGATTTATTGGTTTTAACAAGCCACAGAAGGTGGCCAATTACCAGTAGAGACCAACACGGTCCATTACAGTTTCCATTAAAACCAATACAAGTCCCATTATAACCAGTAAAACCATTACAAATTTTGTGATGGTGTCTATTGTTTTTTTCAACATTACATGTTATTACAAATGCCTGCAAAGGGAGCCAAAGGCCTGGTCATTGCTGGTGTTACACTTACAGGACAATCAAGTTCTCGTTAAATAGGCTATTGACCAAACATTTAATTCAAATATCCACTTAATCTTTCATTTTTGGCCACCTTTTTGCTATAGATGACACAGCCTCTATAATTTCTTCAACAAAAAACACGTGGACATCACAACCCTTACAAAAATTAACCATGGTTTTCGTAGTAAAACTGCTTAATTTTCTTTTGTGTGATTTCTGAATGCTTGAGACCATAAAATAAATCAGACAACTGAATTACTGCCATAGGTAACTGTCTAGAGCTACAATTGTCATTTGTAAATAATACAATTTAATTACAGTTAATTCATATATTTACTTTTATATTTTATTAAAGTTCTATTTTGACCCCTATGGTAGGTGGTTTTTTTTACTTCCATAATATTTGAAGGAGGGGGCACAACAATAAAATCCTGCTTAGGGCACCCATTTGGCCAGCAGCGGCCCTGCTACTATGGAAATGAACTCTGCTCCAATTGCTTCAAACAGTTCGAGTTTAAAATACTTGTATTCATACAGTGTTAGTAAATTTAACTTATTTCATTTGAATCCACTGAGAAGAAATATTTCTTAGTATAAAACAGCAAACACTTTAAATAGCTAAAACCATGTCTTTAACTCGTTTCAGTTCATCAGCTATAGTACATGCATGTGCTGAAGCACTTAACAAAAAGATAATCACTGCTTAAGCAACTGCACAGATACTGCCTTTAAATAAAGCAGCAGAACATCAGTGTTTGTGTCTCATCATTAACTGAAGCACAGGCTCTACTCTCCAGCACAATGCTGACCCACACAACTACATTAAACAGATCTCTCTTGAGCAAAAACACATTAATACAGTTTAGTTAAATATTTACTCCTTATCAGTTCATGACTTTGCATAACTGTTTTCTGTGGACCTTCACTAATATTTCAATAAAAATAACTTTTTTCGTTTGGTTAATCTTTTACAGTAAATTGCTGTTTTTTCCTTGATTTTACAGTAATCTACTGGCAGCACGGTTGCCAGTAAGTAACTGTTTATCTACAGTTTGTTGCCGTAAATTAATTACAGTTTATTGCTGTTAAATTACATTTCGTGCTTTAACCCTTTAAACCCCACAGCAAAATCCTCAGTTATAAATGAACACTTATAATGTGTGCACACTACAGAGTGTTAAAGTATCCCTGAATCAGTGTTGAAGTTAATGAAATAATTCTGTGATTGATTGAGCATTAAATCCGTAAAATTTACGGTAAAAAAACAGCAGCTGTGGTTGCTGGAATTCTACCGTAAAAACGGTAACAACATTTTAGGTTTCACGGTTTTAACTTAAATTTACAGTTCCCTGTCGATACTCCACTCGTACTGCGTCTTATTAAAGACGCTATGGGAAAAAGTCTTTTTTCTCCTGAACTGAAGCCTTATTCAATCACGCAGTGAAACTGAACAACTATTGGTTCGTGCAGTGTGTAAAAAACGAACCAATGGGTCAGCAGCGGAGCTACACGAGCCTATGGCGACAAAGCCCGCCAGATCCCGCCAGAATGGGCTGGGCTATCTCGCTATATAAGCAGCCGTTTCGCCATAGGTTCCTCAGATTTCTTTTCCTTCAGCGACGATGACTTCGTCTTCACTGATCTAATGCTTCACACATTAGCTTCACACAATACTAATCAGACTGACGCCATTTCTGTCAGACATCTACAGAAGTGCTTATTGAGAATTAACAGAGATTTAGGTATTGTTGATATTCTTGTTGTTTTTGGGCACTACCATGATGGAGATCAGTGTTAGCTTTATTGGGCTCTGGAACCTTGACTTTATAATGTTATAATGTATAACTTTTTTTGGTTGCTGTAATCATATGTATAAAAACACATTTGTTATGGCAAAACAATTATGATAAATAAAGATTAATTATGTTTTTTTTTTCCCAGTGTGCCATCTCTTACCGAAGTGATGTTGAAATAACACACTAGAGCAAAAAAATGAGCAGGCTGTTATGCAAGGTTGTTAAAGCATCACTGACAATTAAAAAAAAAACTCTGAAGTGCTATGAACCACACACATCAAGAATCAACGTATGAATCTCAACAATGGTGACAATCAACCAAAATAAATAAACAGATCAACTCTGAACATCACAAAACATGCTACTAAAACTCAACACAAAAGCAAAAATAAAAGCACATGGAAAGAATTAGAGAAAATAAGTGGACAATTCAGTGGCATAATTTATATATGTCGCAATGCATGCTGGGAGTCATGAGTGAGGTTTGTATTATGCTGGTACCGAGCATGCATTGCAGCATGTTTTGACTCACCATTGTTGAGATTCATATGCTGATTCTTGATGTCTGTATGTGTGTACAAGTTGCAGGAGTATTAAAGGTTTTGTTCATAAGATGTCTTACAGTACTTTAAAGGAGTTTACTATATCAAATAATATATATCACCAATATGAAACTAATAAAAAAACCACACCACTTCATTAAAGACTCACCACTGAATGAGATCAGAGAAGCAGATCATTTCATAATGACAACAATCAACAATTTATTGATTGTTGTCATTATGAAGCGATCTGATGTAGGGAATAGTGAATGAGGGTGTAGGGTGTGATTTGAAAAACAGCCTCTGAGTGTCGAAGCTGAGCGTTTTTAATTCACAGGACTGCAGAAGGATACTGGGATAACAAATATTACCCAGAATGCATTGTTGTTGTTTTTTACGGGATTTTACTGTTGCAATGAAAAAACAGGATGTTACTGTCAGAATATGTCCTTTTTTTTTTTACAGTGTAACTATGTCTAAAATTGTGGTTTTAAAAATGGTAATCAATACACCAAAAAACATGGTTGCTACACTTTTATTATAATAAAACTATGTTTAATTTTTGTAAGGGGAAAAATGCTTGATTGTAGTTGGCGCTAGCATGCTAATGCTAAAGCTGAATGAGTAAGTCATTTTTACATTGAATTTCTGTTTAAGCTTGAGTTTAAAGACTGATGAAGATATTAACAGTTGTTCTCAAAGAGTTTTTTTTTTTTTTTTACTGCACTTTTAGATAAGCTGAATGACTTGGTCGCCTTTACATTAAATTTTTGTCTAAGTTTGAATTTAAAGCCCGCAAATCATACATTTGTGTATGTATAATCAAATAGCTCTCTTTTAATCCCATGGGACTGATATGGTTTTAAAATAGTATTACTCTGAAACCTCCTTTTCTTGATTAGTGTCTCATCCCTGGAGTCCTCAGCTTCCAAGGCCGACTGACAGATTATTCATATGACACGGCCTTGGTAGTCATTAATATCTGTAATATGACAGTGTCTTTCTACGAACTGTCAGTAATAGTTAATGTCCTACTTTTTTAAGCATGACAAATACTGCATAAAATAAATCAATGTGCAGCTCATCGCCAAGAAGAAACTGGAATAACTGCATTTCAAAAGGGGTTTGTTTTCAGCTAGATTCTGTCTCTTAACAGCAGAATAATCCAACAAAAATGTATTTCATTTTAAAACACACCTGGGCTAAAATATATGTAGTATATGTTTGGGGTCAGTAAGAGTTTGTAATATATATATATATTTTTTATATATATACTTATGTTCACCAAGGCTGCATTTATTTGATCAAAAATACAGTCAAAATTGTAAAATATTACTATTCTGTTTTTTAATATGTTTTAAAATGTAATTTATTCCTGTGATGGCAAAGCTGAATTTTCAGCATCCTTCAGAAATCATTCTATTATTCATTCTATTATAAATCATTCAAGAAACATTTTATTATGAGTATTATTATTAATATTTATTTATTTTGTGAAGAGGACAATTTGAAAACTGAAAAGAATTTGAAAAAAAAAAAAAAAAAACTACATTTATTTGAAAAACAGATCACTAATCATGTTAAAGCATCCATGCTAAATAAAAGTATTAACTTATTTTAAAAAAATCTTACATACACCAAAATATATTTTTACAGTATGTTAAACATTTTAAAATATTAAAAAATGTACTAATCTCAGCTATCTATTAGGACTATATACGTGTTTTTTATCATCTTTGTTCACTCATCTGAACTCTTTTATCTCTATTTCCTAGAACAATTTAGAACAATGCCAGCATAATAGCTACTGATCAGCCTGTTTAACATAATCTCTGTTTCTATGTGTGTGGACAAGAGGAATGTACAGTACATCTGTGTCTCAGAGAGTATCATGGGACCCCCTTCTCTCCCCTATCACATTCTCCAAATGATGACACCCAGGGTGAGAGGTGATAATGATTATTAAGCCTTATTAATAATCATAATTGGGAGCGAAAAATATTCAGGTTTACATCTGTTAGGGGTGTGTTAGAATCTCACCCCCTACATCATCTCCCATTATGGTCCTGTAATCGGAAACTATCCTTTTCTACGGAATACAAAACTATGAATGATGAAGACTATTAAGCCATAAATTTTTCAAGCCATAAATTGAAAATAAATCTCTTTTGCAAAGCATATGAAAAGAGACTCATAGCAGGAATAAAAAAGGATTTATTTCTTAGTGACAAGAACTGCTTTTAAACTCTGCATTTAATCCCTTGAGTGTATCGCCAAGCTTTATTAGAGAAAAATAATCAAATAAAAAGTGGTGGCTCAAAATATTCATGCTATTCATGCCATTACTGCATGAACACGCGCGACAAAGGAAAAACCCTGGCCGTAGATCCGCTGAACCTTCAGCACAGCATAACCAATCCCCCTTCTGCCATACTTCAGTATTCATGCTTTTCACACACTGAGTGCTTAGGTGGTTTTATGTCAGAGTAAAATCATATCAAAGTAGAGGTTCTCTACCATCGAAATGATTCATCTGACTTCAGATTGGTTTGAAATGACTTTAAACTGCAGGCGTAGTGCTGCTGGTAAGAGTGTAACTATTAAAGTGCCAGTAAATATGATGTAAAAAAGGAAACTTCACTTTCCATGCAGTGAAATTACATCATTCAAGCCGCTTCTATAGGTCTATAAAAGCAATACGGCTGAGAAAATAGATCTCGTCACAGATCTTCTTAATTTCAATTGACTGAAGTGAGCTGAAAAGGTGGGATTGAAGGAAAGAGGGAGGGGGAAAGCAAGGGAGAGTGAAAGAGAGCGAGACAGAGATTTCGCACCGTGACTTCCTTCATTCAGTGAAGATCAAAGGTAACATGATTCCTTTTCTTCTGGCGGATCAGAGGTTTTTAATGTGTCTGCTCCTCTCCAAAGTGCTGTCTTGCTGAACTGGATACGACTGGTCAGAGCATCACACCCTTTGCTAAACTCAGTGAACATTTCCTCCTGCCAGAAACAGTTCATATATTAGGAAATGTACAACATCGCATATTATGGAAAATTAGCAAAACTCTCAGGGTTTGAGGAAACCCTAGCATCGTTTTAAAAACATATTTAGAAGTCAGACAGTTGACAGTTATTTGCTTTTGATATCTTTTGGTGTATTTCTGTACAGCGGTGGTTCTCAATCAGGGCATAGCAGACTTACAAAGGAGCCTCAAAATGACTTAAAATAAGATATAAAAAAAAAAAAAAAAAAAAAGTTAAAACTAAACATCAAGTTATTCCTTTTCACCCCCTCAGCAGAATTGGTGTCTGTATTCAGAAAGGCACGGAAAGCAAATAACGCGTTCTAATAAAATAACGCGAGCCGCTAAAGGGACATTGTTAGCTCTTTGCTAGCTGTAGCCTGTTACATTACAGTACATAAGATTTCACTTACCACATAAACAGAGTAGGAGAGATGACTGAGGATGATGCCGAATGATTTACAGATCCTGAGCACCACGACAAGCATCTGATCTTGTAAAATGTGTGGTAAGTCTGCCGCTCCATAGTATAAACAGAGTTTGTGCGATCGCGAATCTCGAAAGTGAAAGTAAAAAGCGATCGTGCATTTGAAAGCAGTTTCAGTGCCCTGCATATTAATAGCGGCTCCCTGATGCCCGCATTTTATATACAGTATAATTACCCGACAATATAACTGCGAGAGAAAGTATTGAAATATATATAAATCCTAGGGTTGTAAATGCACATGTAAAACCGTTTCTGGATCATTTTTGCCTTTACCTAAGCCACATACCTTCTATGTAGATATCAGAGAACGATTTAAAATATTGTATCAAAACATTCTATGGCACCTTTAAATAATCAATAATAGTATAATAATGAAATAGTAAATATGTTTTGGTTAAAGGGGTTCAGTTGACAAAAACAAAAGTTTGGCGATTTCTGGGTCAGAGGGATATATCAAAAGAACCTAAAAGGTAAAATACTATTGTCTGTATTTTATTTTTGAGCTGATTTACAGCAATCTGAATAGTCTCAGGTAATTCTCCATAACTGATTCTGCTATTTTCCTGTTTATTTCTGTGAAGCTGCTTTGACACATCTGTATGAAGTGCTGGGAATAAAGGTGACTTGACTAATTGGTGTGTTAAAAAAATTACAACTATTATTTGTATACATCCAACACATCCCAAAAAATAATAAAGTCAATCTTGCCAGAACATGAGGGATACAAATGAACTCTTGTTCATATGTCTTCCACGCTTTTAGAAATTTCAAAAACGCCCCATCATCAATGAATAATGAAATACCAGTCTGTTCATACAAACTATCACATGGCTTTGTATGGGTCACATTTATGGTGCTTTTACATCCTTCACAAAGCTTGTAAGCTTCAGTTCCCACTCATGATTAAAAAAAGATCAACTAGCAGAATTTCTTCTTTTGGTTTCCATGTAAAAAAAAGTGATACAGTAGAGGTTTGGAACAACGTCTGAATTGGAGTAAATGATGCTTGAATGTTCATTTTGGGGTGAAGTATCCCTTCAAGCCTGTAAAACTTAGTCAAACAGTCATAAAGAGAAGTTCTATCCTCGTTGAGAGTCAGATTTTCCTCTTACGTCTGTCCCACCGGCACTGACGTAAGAGAAGCTCTCAGAGGAGCTCTCCGTGGTGCTGATATTTCCGCTCAAGCGTGGGGCTCTTCTCTGCTACAGGCTTTTCAGAGCCAGCTGGATAACCAGACAACATGCCGGGTCACTTGGTCTCCCCACGACCCCCCTCTTCCTCTCTGCTCTTCACAGGCATGAGGAAGCACTAGTCAGACTGTTGGCTCTCCATTAGCCGGCAGAGTCCGGCAGACAAATATAGAGCCAAAGTATCCAACAGAACGGGGAAAGAGACATTGCCAGTTAGTTTTGGCAGGGACCCGATTCACCACTTCAGCAAGATTACACACTGTGCTGAAAAGGGCAAGAGATTAAAAAAACAAGCACTTGGTGAGAAAGAGAGAGCGAAGATAAGAATAATAATAAGCATGGCTACAAAAATTGTAATCAGCATGATGATTATAGGTCAAAGGTGCAATCAGTAATTTTTCCTACTTAAAAAAAATAATAATAATTTAATGGTACTTTTGCTCACATGTATGGTGACGCATTGCTGCCACACACGTTATTTTTTTCCACTCAATTATGCTGTATGAGATGTTATGGCATTAAAAAACTAATTTTATCTTTGTTATCGGACAATTTTGTTTATGGAATAAACTGATCATGGCTGATTATAGCACCGAATGGCATTTTAACAAGCATTGAAAACCATGATGTGTTCAATAAGATTGACTGATTGATTATTTAAACTAACTAAATAAATAAATAAGTACTTCTTTGAAAATCGTCTGAATGCAAAACCACTTAATATGCCTTCACTAATTAATCTTAAGTGCTAATAATAATAGCAATAATAATAATTATATTATAATTATTTAATTATTACTAATGTGGTCATACAAATCAATATTGCAATAATTTTTTTTATTAATTTTTAAATAAATATAAATTAATTTTTAATAAAAATAAAACACCAAAAATAAATACAATAAAGAGTAAATGCCATTGAAAATTTTAGATGGAGTTCAGCATGTGACACTGCAGCACATCAATTGTCCAAAAGTATTTCAGGTCAAGATCCCAAATGCTGATTCTATAAATAGCTACTTACATTAGCCATGTATTTCATCAAGAGAAAACAGAGACATACCCACATATGTCCACACATACAAGCATAAACTACAGGTCAGATAAAGGTTAGCACATGGCGAGGCTCTCAGAAGGCGAGGGCTGGCACAGTGACATCAGATCTGCAGTATGGTCCCTAATCTGTGGGATCAGTAAAATCACGGAAATGAGAGGCGTCACACTGCAGTAATCTCCTGCATCGGGAAAACTGTGTGTGCGTGTGAAAGAGATGAGAGAGGCTGTAGAGGCCGGGAAAACAGAACCAGCCACTATCAACCAACTATTCAAACCAAGTGTAATTGCACAGGATTACTGGCACTGAAACAGACCCAAGTTCAGCCTGCATGAGATGAATCCAGACACCAGACTGATGAAAAGTGACAGAAAGCTCTATTAAATAAAGACTTGAAAGGGAAAAGATACATGGAAGATGACAATGAATCAGCAAGGCTAGAAAAAAGTGGACGAAATAATGAATTTTGAAAAGAAAACAACATTATTCTGATGTTCCGTTTTCTATTTCGAACCCTCAGTGGCCTCAGAAATCCCAAAGCCTCTCAAAAAATACACTTAAAGTCAAGATGAAATCAAAATCTTATCTAGTCTTATTGTGAAAGATTCATCTGTGCATGTTATTCCAAAGGAAAAATCTTTGTAATCTGTAATCTTTAATCAAAAACTAATCAAAATATAATAACACTCTGAAATACTTCACATCTTGGAAGTAAAGTAGGTTGCAAACTGAAATTCATATAAATTATGCTTTGAATTTTACAAATCATATTATTTATTATAAACAAAATTTCAACTTGCATCCAACATATAATACGTATTGAAAAGTCTAATGAAAGTCTAATATGTAAAACATGAATAAATGTAATGTATTTATACATACTAACATTTTCTGATATACAGCTATATAAAAAATAAATAAAATAATTAGTAAATGGCAACAAAAATGGAGTTTCAGATGGAGTTCAGCATGTGAGATTTTCTGATACACAACTGCCATCGGTTCAGTTAGAGTTGTTATACTGTTTTGTGTTAAATAAATTAAAAAAGAACAACAATACATCTGCATATTTTTCAATGGAAACCTTTTATTTCACCATGACACAATAGTGCACCGAGCCATTGAAGGAAACAAAACATCAATTTGACAAGAGGTGCAACAGAAAACATCAAAGTAAAGACAGAATTCAAAAGACGTGAGAAACAAACACATTAAATAAACGATTCACAACATCAAGATCATATTTGCCCTGGAAGGGAGCGGAACAACCATTAATACTGAAAGAAGTAAACACTGTACGGTCTTTTACAAAGGATTTGACCATGTCTGCAGTCTGTTGAACCCATCAAGCACAAAACACTGCGATCACTGACAAGTTAACCTTTATTTTTCAATATTTTGATATTGAAACCTGAAAATTGAATGGAATTTGCAACACTTGAACTCTTTATCTGAATATTGCATCATGGTTTCCGATGATA